>NW_017216228.1:0-13333 GCF_001704415.2 Capra hircus
TGCATGCCCCACTCGATACGAGGACTGACTACCCTGGAGAGACTCCAGAAGTACCCCAAGATCCACATCAGCACTGGCGAGGAATCCTCACGTTCCGGCACCGACTCCAAACAAGGTTTTAGGCCCCTGCATCGACGGGAGAGAATCCCGAGAGGCCCGAGCAACTAGCATGTACTGGCCTTTCCTGAGGCCATCAGAGCGGGTCCCTGAGGTCCCCGTCATAAGTCGAGAGCAACTGCCGCAACTCGATAAAATCCAGGAGGTTCTCCCCTCCAGGCGAGATGAGGCCCGTTTCCTCTGAGGCGTCCCCAGGCTAATCACACCTAACCTCTGGAACTTCGAAAACGTCCTTCACATCCTTGCTGCAACTCAAGAAGTTCCCCGACATACCCGTCTCCACTCGAGAGGAAGCACGAGAGTCCCGCCCACATCCAGAGGAGCCCCGTTTCCGCCTCATAGCACGAGAGGAGGGATCCTTTCCCTGCATGGTCGGGAAAGAATTCCCGGCGTTCCCGTCGCATCTCAAGAGGTAGTTCCACAGGAAAGGCGTCAGGAACTCCAGGTCCTTCCACCATTCCCAGAGTCGCCCAGATGTCTCAGGCCATTCCAGGGAAGCCTGTTTTCCCGGCACTGCCTCAAATTTCAAGCGAGGATCGACTCACACCATGGTGGCACGTGGATAGCGCTGTGGTAAAGCCTCGGGAAAGCCTGGTGGGAAAGCCTCTAGGGAAAGCCTCGAGGAAAGCCACTGTTCCCTTGATTCACGCGAAGGGAAGCATGACACTGCTGCTACAGCTCGGGAGGTAAGCGCTCGTGCATGCCCCACTCGAGACGAGGACTGACTCCCCTGGGGAGACTCCAGAAGTACCCCAATAGCCAAGTCAGCACTGGAGAGGAATCCTCAGGTTCCGGCACCGACTCCAAACAAGGTCTTAGGCCGGGCATCGACGGTAGTGGAATCCCGAGATGCCCGAGCAACTCGCATGGGACTGGCCTTTCTGAGGCCACCAGAGCGGTCCCTGAGGTCCCCGTCGTAAGTCGAGAGCACCTGCCGCAACTCGAGAAAATCCAGGAGGTTCTCCCCTCCAGGCGAGATGAGGCCCATTTCCGCTGAGGCGTCTCGAGGCTAATCACACCTAACCTCTGGAACTTCCAAAGGGTCCTTCACACCCTTGCTGCAACTCAAGAAGTTCCCCGACATACCCGTCTCCACTCGAGAGGAAGCACGAGTCCCACCCACATCCAGAGGAGCCCTGTTTCCGCCTCATAGCTCGAGAGCATTGATCCTTCCCTGCATGGTCGGAAAAGAATTCACGGCGTTTCCAACGCATCTTAAGTGGAGGCGCTCTCCACAGGAAAATAGAGAGGACTCCGGGTCGTGCCACCATTCCCAGAGTCCCCCAGATGTCTCAGTCCATTCCAGGGAAACCTTTATTCCCTGCACTGCCTCGACTTTCAAACCGAGGATCGACTCACACCACAGTGGCACGTGGGACAGCCCTGTGGAAAGCCTCGTGGGAAAGCCTCGAGGAAAGCCACAGATCCCTTGATCCATGCGAAAGGAAGCGTGACACTGCTGCTACAGATCGGGAGGAAAGCGCACGTGCATGCCCCCAGTGGAGACGGACTGACTGCCCTGAGAGACTCCAGAAGTACACCAAGATCCATGTCAGCACTGCAGAGGAATCCTCAGGTTCCAGCACCGACTCCACACAAGATCTTAGGCACCGGCATCGAAAGGAGAGGAATCCCGAGAGGCCCCGAGCAACTCGCATGGGACTGGCCTTTCCTGAGGCCTCCAGAGCGGGTCCCTGAGTCCCCGTCGTAAGTTGAGAGCACCTGCCCGCAACTCGAGAAAATCCAGGAGGTTCTCCCCTCCAGGCGAGATGAGGCCCATTTCCGCTGAGGCGTCTCGAGGCTAATCACATCTAACATCTGGAACTTCCAAAGGGTCCTTCACACCCTTGCTGCAACTCAAGAAGTTCCCCGACATACCGTCTCCACTCAAGAGTAACATGAGAGTCCGCCCATTTCCAGAGTGGCCCCGTTTCCGACTGCTAGCTCGAGAGGAGGGATCCTTTCCCTGCGTGGTCGGAAAGAATTCCTAGCATTCCTGTCGCATCTCAAGAGGAGGCGCTCTCCACAGGAAAGACGAGAGGAACTCCAGGATCAGGCCCCATTCCCAGAGTCCCCCTGATTTCTCAGGCCATTGCAGGGAAACCTGTTTCCCTGCACTGCCTCGACTTTCAAGGAGGATCGACTCACACCACGTGGCACGTGGGACAGCCCTGTGGGGAAGCCTCGTGGGAAAGCCCTGTGGGAAAGCCTCGAGGAAAGCCCCTGATCCCTTGATCCACGCAAAGGAAGCGTGACACTGCTGCTTCGCTCTCGGGGAAAGCGCACGTGCATTCCCCCACTCGAGACGACGACTGACTCCCCTGGGGAGACTCCAGAAGTACCCCAAGATCCATCTCAGCACTTGAGAGGAATGCTCAGGTTCCGGCACCTACTCCACACAAGATCTTAGGCCCCGGCATCCACTGGAGAGGAATCCCGAGAGGCCCCCGAGCAACTCGCATGGGGACTGGCCTTGCCTGAGGCCACCAGAGCGGGTCCCTGAGTCCCCGTCGTAAGTCGAGAGCACCTGCCGCAACTCGAGAAAATCCAGGAGGTTCTCCCCTCCAGGCGAGATGAGGCCCATTTCCGCTGAGGCGTCTCGAGGCTAATCACACCTAAACTCTGGAACTTCCAAAGGGTCCTTCACACCCTTGCTGCAACTCAAGAAGTTCCCCGAGCATACCCGACTACCACTCGAGAGGAAGCACGAAGAGTCCCGCCCACATCCAGAGGAGCCCCGTTTCCGCCTCCTAACTCGAGAGGAGGGATCCTTTCCCCTGCGTGGTCGGGAAAGAATTCCCGGCGTTCCCGTCACATCCTCAAAGTGGAGCGCTCTCCACAGGAAAGGCGAGAGGAACTCCCGGGTTGTGCCACATCCCAGAGTCCCCCAGATGTTCAGTCCATTCCAGGGAAACCTGTTTTCCCTGCACTGCCTCGACTTTCAAGCCGAGGATCGACTCACACCTCGGTGGCACGTGGGACAGCCCTGTGGGAAGCCTCGTGGGAAAGCCTCGAGGGAAAGCCACAGATCCCTTGATCCACGCGACGGAAGCGTGACACTGCTGTTACAGCTCGGGAGGTAAGCGCACGTGCATACCCGCACTCGAGACGACGAGTGAACTCCCCTGGGAGACTCCAGAAGTACCCCAGGATCCATGTCAGCACTGGAGAGGAATCCTCAGGTTCCGCACCGACTCCAAACAAGGTCTTAGGCCTGGCATCGAAGGGAGAGGAATCCGAGAGGCCCCCGAGCAACTTGCATGGGGACTGGCCTTTCCTGAGCCACCAGAGCGGGTCCCTGAGGTCCCGTCGTTAGTCGAGAGCACCTGCCACAACTCGAGAAAATATCCAGGAGGTTCTCCCTTCCAGGCGAATAAGGACCATTTCCGCTGAGGTGTCTCAAGGCTAATCACAACCTAACCTCTGGAACTTACAAAGGTCCTTCACACCCTTGCTGCAACTCAAGAAGATCCCCAACATACCCGTCTCCACTCGAGAGGAAGCACGAGAGTCCCGCCCAAATTCAGAGGAGCCCCGTTTCCGCCTCCTAGCTCGAGAGGAGGATCCTTTCCATCAGTGATCGGGAAAGAGTTCCCAGTGTTTTCCGGTGCATCTCAAGAGGAGGCGATCTCCACAGGAAAGGCGAGAGGAACTCCAGGGACGTGCCACCATTCCCTAAGTCCCCCAGATGTTCCCAGTCCATTCCAGGGACACCTGTTTTCCCTGCACTGCCTCTACTTCCAAGCCGAGGATCGACTCACACCACTGGTGGCACGTGGACAGCCCTGTGGGAAAGCCTCGTGGGAAAGCCTCGAGAGAAAAGCCTCGTGGGAAAGCCTCCGAGGGAAAGCCACAGTTTGCCTTTGATTCCACGGCGAAACGGAAGTGTGACACTGCTGCTACATCTCGGAAGGAAAGCGCACGTGCATGCCCCCACTCGATACGAGGACTGACTACCCTGGAGAGACTCCAGAAGTACCCCAAGATCCACATCAGCACTGGCGAGGAATCCTCACGTTCCGGCACCGACTCCAACCAAGGTTTTAGCCCCTGCATCGACGGAGAAGAATCCCGAGAGCCCGAGCAACTAGCATGGGTACTGGCCTTTCCTGAGGCCATCCAGAGCGGGTCCCTGAGGTCCCCGTCATAAGTCGAGAGCAACTGCCGCAACTCGATAAAATCCAGGAGGTTCTCCCCTCCAGGCGAGATGAGGCCCAGTTTCCTCTGAGGCGTCCCCAGCTAATCACACCTAACCTCTGGAACTTCGAAAACGTCCTTCACATCCCTTGCTGCAACTCAAGAAGTTCCCCGACATACCCGTCTCCACTCGAGAGAAGCACGAGAGTCCCGCCCACATCCAGAGGAGCCCCGTTTCCGCCTCATAGCACGAGGAGGGATCCTTTCCCTGCATGGTCCGGGAAAGAATTCCCGGCGTTCCCGTCGCATCTCAAGAGGGTAGGCTTTCCACAGGAAAGGCGTCAGGAACTCCAGGGTCCTTCCACCATTCCCAGAGTCGCCCAGATGTCTCAGGCCATTCCAGGGAAGCCTGTTTTCCCGGCACTGCCTCAAATTTCAAGCCGAGGATCGACTCACACCATGGTGGCACGTGGATAGCGCTGTGGAAAGCCTCGTGGGAAAGCCGGTGGGAAAGCCTCTAGGGAAAAGCCTCGAGGGAAAGCCACTGTTCCCTTGATTCACGCGAAGGGAAGCATGACACTGCTGCTACAGCTCGGAGGTAAGCGCTCGTGCATGCCCCCACTCGAGACGAGGACTGACTCCCCTGGGGAGACTCCAGAAGTACCCCAATATCCAAGTCAGCACTGGAGAGGAATCCTCAGGTTCCGGCACCGACTCCAAACAAGGTCTTAGGCCCGGCATCGACGGTAGTGGAATCCCGAGATGCCCCCGAGCAACTCGCATGGGACTGGCCTTTCTGAGGCCACCAGAGCGGGTCCCTGAGGTCCCCGTCGTAAGTCGAGAGCACCTGCCGCAACTCGAGAAAATCCAGGAGGTTCTCCCCTCCAGGCGAGATGAGGCCCCATTTCCGCTGAGGCGTCTCGAGGCTAATCACACGTAACCTCTGGAACTTCCAAAGGGTCCTTCACACCCTTGCTGCAACTCAAGAAGTTCCCCGACATACCCGTCTCCACTCGAGAGGAAGCACGACGAGTGTCCCACCCACATCCAGAGGAGCCCTGTTTCCGCCTCATAGCTCGAGAGCATTGATCCTTCCCTGCATGGTCGGAAAAGAATTCACGGCGTTTCCAACGCATCTTAAGTGGAGGCGCTCTCCACAGGAAAATAGAGAGGACTCCAGGGTCGTGCCACCATTCCCAGAGTCCCCCAGATGTCTCAGTCCATTCCAGGGAAACCTTTATTCCCTGCACTGCCTCGACTTTCAAACCGAGGATCGACTCACACCACAGTGGCACGTGGGACAGCCCTGTGGGAAAGCCTCGTGGGAAAGCCTCGAGGGAAAGCCACAGATCCCTTGATCCATGCGAAGGGAAGCGTGACACTGCTGCTACAGATCGGGAGGAAAGCGCACGTGCATGCCCCCAGTGGAGTAGCGGACTGACTGCCCTGAGAGACTCCAGAAGTACACCAAGATCCATGTCAGCACTGCAGAGGAATCCTCAGGTTCCAGCACCGACTCCACACAAGATCTTAGGCACCGGCATCGAAGGAGAGGAATCCCGAGAGGCCCCCGAGCAACTCGCATGGGACTGGCCTTTCCTGAGGCCTCCAGAGCCCTGAGGTCCCCGTCGTAAGTTGAGAGCACCTGCCGCAACTCGAGAAAATCCAGGAGGTTCTCCCCTCCAGGCGAGATGAGGCCCATTTCCGCTGAGGCGTCTCGAGGCTAATCACATCTAACATCTGGAACTTCCAAAGGTCCTTCACACCCTTGCTGCAACTCAAGAAGTTCCCCGACATACCGGTCTCCACTCAAGAGTAACATGAGAGTCCCGCCCATTTCCAGAGTGGCCCCGTTTCCGACTGCTAGCTCGAGAGGAGGATCCTTTCCCTGCGTGGTCGGGAAAGAATTCCTAGCATTCCTGTCGCATCTCAAGAGGAGGCGCTCTCCACAGGAAAGACGAGAGGAACTCCAGGATCAGGCCCCATTCCCAGAGTCCCCCTGATTTCTCAGGCCATTGCAGGGAAACCTGTTTTCCCTGCACTGCCTCGACTTTCAAAGGAGGATCGACTCACACCACGGTGGCACGTGGGACAGCCCTGTGGGAAGCCTCGTGGAAAGCCCTGTGGGAAAGCCTCGAGGGAAAGCCTGATCCCTTGATCACGCAAAGGGAAGCGGACACTGCTGCTCGCTCGGGAGGAAAGCGCACGTGCATTCCCCACTCGAGACGAGACTGACTCCCCTGGGAGACTCCAGAAGTACCCAAGATCATCTCAGCACTTGAGAGAATCTCAGGTTCCGGCACTAACTCCACACAAGTCTTAGGCCGGCATCACTGGAGAGGAATCCCGAGAGGCCCAGCAACTCGCATGGGGACTGGCCTTGCCTGAGGCCACCAGAGCGGGTCCCTGAGGTCCCCGTCGTAAGTCGAGAGCACCTGCCGCAACTCGAGAAAATCCAGGAGGTCTCCCTCCAGGCGAGATGAGGCCCATTTCCGCTGAGGCGTCTCGAGGCTAATCACACCTAACTCTGGAACTTCAAAGGGTCCTTCACACCTTGCTGCAACTCAGAAGTTCCCGACATACCCGCTCCACTCGAGAGGAAGCACGAGAGTCCCGCCCACATCCAGAGGAGCCCCGTTTCCGCCTCCTAACTCGAGAGGAGGGATCCTTTCCTGCGTGTCGGGAAAGAATTCCCGGTGTTCCCGTCGCATCTCAAGGAGGCGCTCTCCACAGGAAAGGCGAGAGGAACTCCGGGTTGTGCCACATTCCCAGAGTCCCCAGATGTGTCAGTCCATTCCAGGGAAACCTGTTTTCCCTGCACTGCCTCGACTTTCAAGCCGAGGATCGACTCACACCTCGGTGGCACGTGGGACAGCCCTGTGGGAAGGCCTCGTGGGAAAGCCTCGAGGGAAAGCCACAGATCCCTTGATCACGCGACGGGAAGCGTGACACTGCTGTTACAGCTCGGGAGGTAAGCGCACGTGCATACCGCACTCGAGACGACGAGTGACTCCCCTGGGAGACTCCAGAAGTACCCAGGATCCATGTCAGCACTGGAGAGGAATCCTCAGGTTCCGGCACCGACTCCAAACAAGTCTTAGGCCTGGCATCGAAGGGAGAGGAATCCCGAGAGGCCCGAGCAACTTGCATGGGGACTGGCCTTTCCTGAGGCCACCAGAGCGGGTCCCTGAGGTCCCGTCGTTAGTCGAGAGCACCTGCCACAACTCGAGAAAATCCAGGAGGTTCTCCCTTCAGGCGAGATAAGGACCATTTCCGCTGAGGTGTCTCAAGGCTAATCACACCTAACCTCTGGAACTTACAAAGGGTCCTTCACACCCTTGCTGCAACTCAAGAAGATCCCAACATACCCGTCTCCACTCGAGAGGAAGCACGAGAGTCCCGCCCAAATTCAGAGGAGCCCGTTCCGCCTCCTAGTCGAGAGAGGGATCCTTTCATCAGTGATCGGGAAAGATTCCAGTGTTTCGGTGCATCTCAAGAGGAGGCGATCTCCACAGGAAAGGCGAGAGGAACTCCAGGACGTGCCACCATTCCCTAAGTCCCCAGATTCCCAGTCCATTCCAGGGAACCTGTTTTCCCTGCACTGCCTCTACTTTCAAGCGAGGATCGACTCACACACTGTGGCACTGGGACAGCCCTGTGGGAAGCCTCGTGGGAAGCCTCGAGAGAAAGCCTCGTGGGAAAGCTCGAGGGAAGCCACAGTTGCTTTGATTCACGCGAACGGAATGTGACACTGCTGCTACATCTCGGAAGGAAAGCGCACGTGCATGCCCACTCGATACGAGGACTGACTCCTGGAGAGACTCCAGAGTACCCCAAGATCCACATCAGCACTGGCGAGGAATCCTCACGTTCGGCACCGACTCCAACAAGGTTTTAGGCCCTGCATCGACGGGAGAAGAATCCCGAGAGGCCCGAGCAACTCATGGGGTACTGGCCTTTCCTGAGGCCATCAGAGCGGGTCCCTGAGGTCCCGTCATAAGTCGAGAGCAACTGCGCAACTCGATAAAATCCAGGAGGTTTCTCCCCTCCAGCGAGATGAGGCCCGTTTCCGCTGAGGCGTCCCCAGCCTAATCACACCTAACCTCTGGAACTTCGAAAACGTCCTTCACATCCTTGCTGCAACTCAAGAAGTTCCCGACATACCCGTCTCCACTCGAGAGGAAGCACGAGAGTCCCGCCCACATCCAGAGGAGCCCCGTTTCCGCCTCATAGCACGAGGAGGATCCTTTCCCTGCATGGTCGGGAAAGAATTCCCGGCGTTCCCGTCGCATCTCAAGAGGTAGGCTTTCCACAGGAAAGGCGTCAGGAACTCCAGGGTCCTTCCACCATTCCCAGAGTCGCCCAGATGTCTCAGGCCATTCCAGGGAAGCCTGTTTTCCCGGCACTGCCTCAAATTTCAAGCCGAGGATCGACTCACACCATGGTGGCACGTGGATAGCGCTGTGGTAAAGCCGTGGGGAAAGCCTGGTGGAAAGCCTCTAGGGAAAGCCTCGAGGGAAAGCCACTGTTCCCTTGATTCACGCGAAGGGAAGCATGACACTGCTGCTACAGCTCGGGAGGTAAGCGCTCGTGCATGCCCCCACTCGAGACGAGGACTGACTCCCCTGGGAGACTCCAGAAGTACCCCAATATCCAAGTCAGCACTGGAGAGGAATCCTCAGGTTCCGGCACCGACTCCAAACAAGGTCTTAGGCCGGGCATCGACGGTAGTGGAATCCCGAGATGCCCCGAGCAACTCGCATGGGGACTGGCCTTTCTGAGGCCACCAGAGCGGGTCCCTGAGGTCCCCGTCGTAAGTCGAGAGCACCTGCCGCAACTCGAGAAAATCCAGGAGGTTCTCCCCTCCAGGCGAGATGAGGCCCATTTCCGCTGAGCGTCTCGAGGCTAATCACACGTAACCTCTGGAACTTCCAAAGGGTCCTTCACACCCTTGCTGCAACTCAAGAAGTTCCCCGACATACCCGTCTCCACTCGAGAGGAAGCACGAGTCCCACCCACATCCAGAGGAGCCCTGTTTCCGCCTCATAGCTCGAGAGCATTGATCCTTCCCCGGAAAAGAATTCACGGCGTTTCCAACGCATCTTAAGTGGAGGCGCTCTCCACAGGAAAAATAGAGAGGACTCCAGGTCGTGCCACCATTCCCAGAGTCCCCCAGATGTCTCAGTCCATTCCAGGGAAACCTTTATTCCCTGCACTGCCTCGACTTTCAAACCGAGGATCGACTCACACCACAGTGGCACGTGGGACAGCCCTGTGGGAAAGCCTCGTGGGAAAGCCTCGAGGGAAAGCCACAGATCCCTTGATCCATGCGAAGGGAAGCGTGACACTGCTGCTACAGATCGGGAGGAAAGCGCACGTGCATGCCCCAGTGGAGTAGCGGACTGACTGCCCTGAGAGACTCCAGAAGTACACCAAGATCCATGTCAGCACTGCAGAGGAATCCTCAGGTTCCAGCACCGACTCCACACAAGATCTTAGGCACCGCATCGAAGGGAGAGGAATCCCGAGAGGCCCCCGAGCAACTCGCATGGGGACTGGCCTTTCCTGAGGCCTCCAGAGCGGGTCCCTGAGGTCCCCGTCGTAAGTGAGAGCACCTGCCGCAACTCGAGAAAATCCAGGAGGTTCTCCCCTCCAGGCGAGATGAGGCCCATTTCCGCTGAGGCGTCTCGAGGCTAATCACATCTAACTCTGGAACTTCCAAAGGGTCCTTCACACCCTTGCTGCAACTCAAGAAGTTCCCCGACATACCGTCTCCACTCAAGAGAAGCATGAGAGTCCCCCCACATCCAGAGGAGCCCCGTTTCCCTGCTAGCTCGAGAGGAGGGATCCTTTCCCTGCGTGGTCGGGAAAGAATTCCTAGCATTCCGTCGCATCTCAAGAGGAGGCGCTCTCCACAGGAAAGACGAGAGGAACTCCAGGTCAGGCCCCATTCCCAGAGTCCCCCTGATCTCAGCCATTGCAGGGAAACCTGTTTTCCCTGCACTGCCTCGACTTTCAAGGAGGATCGACTCACACCACGGTGGCACGTGGACAGCCCTGTGGGGAAGCCTCGTGGGAAAGCCTCGAGGGAAAGCCCCTGATCCCTTGATCCACGCAAAGGGAAGCGTGACACTGCTGCTTCGCTCGGGAGGAAAGCGCACGTGCATCCCCACTCGAGACGACGACTGACTCCCCTGGGGAGACTCCAGAAGTACCCCAAGATCCATCTCAGCACTGAGAGGAATGCTCAGGTTCCGGCACCTACTCCACACAAGATCTTAGGCCCCGGCATCACTGGAGAGGAATCCCGAGAGGCCCCGAGCAACTCGCATGGGGACTGGCCTTTCCTGAGGCCACCAGAGCGGGTCCCTGAGGTCCCCGTCGTTAGTCGAGAGCACCTGCCACAACTCGAGAAAATCCAGGAGGTTCTCCCTCCAGGCGAGATAAGGACCATTTCCGCTGAGGTGTCTCGAGGCTAATCACACCTAACCTCTGGAACTTCCAAAGGGTCCTTCACACCCTTGCTGCAACTCAAGAAGATCCCCGACATACCCGTCTCCACTCGAGAGGAAGCACGAGAGTCCCGCCCAAATCAGAGGAGCCCCGTTTCCGCTCCTAGCTCGAGAGGAGGGATCCTTTCCTCAGGTGGTCGGGAAAGAATTCCCAGGTTTCCGGTGCATCTCAAGAGGAGGCGATCTCCACAGAAAGGCGAGAGGAACTCCAGGACGTGCCACCATTCCCAAGTCCCCCAGATGTCCCAGTCCATTCCAGGGAAACCTGTTTTCCCTGCACTGCCTCTACTTTCAAGCCGAGGATCGACTCACACCACGGCACGTGGGACAGCCCTGGGAAAGCCGTGGAAAGCCTCGTGGGAAAGCTCGAGGGAAGCCACAGTTGCCTTGATCACGCGAACGGAAGTGTGACACTGCTGCTACATCTCGGAAGGAAAGCGCACGTGCATGCCCCCACTCGATACGAGACTGACTACCCTGGGAGACTCCAGAAGTACCCCAAGATCCACATCAGCACTGCGAGGAATCCTCACGTTCCGGCACCGACTCCAAACAAGTTTTAGGCCCCTGCATCGACGGAGAAGAATCCCGAGAGGCCCCGAGCAACTAGCATGGGTACTGGCCTTTCCTGAGGCCATCAGAGCGGGTCCCTGAGGTCCCCGTCATAAGTCGAGAGCAACTGCCGCAACTCGATAAAATCCAGGAGGTTCTCCCCTCCAGGCGAGATGAGGCCCGTTTCCTCTGAGGCGTCCCAGGCTAATCACACCTAACCTCTGGAACTTCGAAAACGTCCTTCACATCCCTGCAACTCAAGAAGTTCCCCGACATACCCGTCTCCACTCGAGAGGAAGCACGAGAGTCCCGCCCACATCCAGAGGAGCCCCGTTTCCGCCTCATAGCACGAGAGGAGGATCCTTTCCCTGCATGGGAAAGAATTCCCGCGTTCCCGTCGCATCTCAAGAGGGTAGGCTTCCACAGGAAAGGCTCAGGAACTCCAGGGTCCTTCCACCATTCCCAGAGTCGCCCAGATGTCTCAGCCATTCCAGGGAAACCTGTTTTCCCGGCACTGCCTCAAATTTCAAGCCGAGGATCGACTCACACCATGGGCACGGTGGGATAGCGCTGGTAAAGCCTCGTGGGAAAGCCGTGGGAAAGCCTCGAGGGAAACCTCGAGGGAAAGCCACTGTTCCCTTGATTCACGCGAAGGGAAGCATGACACTGCTGCTACAGCTCGGGAGGTAAGCGCTCGTGCATGCCCCCACTCGAGACGACGACTACTCCCCTGGGAGACTCCAGAAGTACCCCAATATCCAAGTCAGCACTGGAGAGGAATCCTCAGGTCCGGCACCGACTCCAAACAAGTCTTAGGCCGGCATCGACGGTAGTGGAATCCCGAGATGCCCCGAGCAACTCGCATGGGGACTGGCCTTTCCTGAGGCCACCAGAGAGGGTCCCTGAGGTCTCCGTCGTAAGTCAGAGCAACCTGCCGTAACTCGAGAAAATCCAGGAGGTTCTCCCCTCCAGGCGAGATGAGGCCCATTTCCGCTGAGGCGTCTCGAGGCTAATCACACCTAACCTCTGGAACTTCCAAAGGGTCCTTCACACCCTTGCTGCAACTCAAGAAGTTCCCCGACATACCCGTCTCCACTCGAGAGGAAGCACAAGAGTCCCGCCCACATCCAGAGGAGCCCCGTTTCTGCCCTGGCTCAGAGGAGGATCCTTTCCTGCCGTGTTCGGAAAGAATTCCCGGCATTTCCGTCGCATCTCAAGAGGAGGCGCTCTCCACAGGAAAGGCGAGAGGAACTTCAGGTCGTGCCACCATTCCCAGAGTCACCCAAATGTCTCAGTCCATTCCAGGGAAACTGTTTTCCCTGCACTGCGTCGACTTTCAACCGAGGATCGACTCACACCACGGTGGCACGTTGGACAGCCGTGGGAAAGCCTCATAGGAAAGCCTCGTGGGAAAGCCTCGAGGGAAAGCCACAGATCCCTTGATCCACGCAAAGGGAAGTGTGACACTGCTGCTACAGCTCGGGAGGAAAGCGCACGTGAATGCCCCCACTCGAGACGAGGACTGACTCCCTGGGGAGACTCCAGAAGTACCCCAAGATCCATGTCAGCACTGGAGAGGAATCCTCAGGTTCTGGCACTGACTCACACCAAGATCTAGGCCCCAACATCGACGGAGAGGAATCCGAGAGACCCCAGAGCAAATCGCATGGGACTGGCCTTTACTGACGCCACCGAGCGGCCCCTGAGCGTCCACGTTCTAAGTTGAGAGACCTGCCGCAACTCGAGAAAATCAGGAGTTCTCCCCTCCAGGCGAAGTGAGGCCCATTTCCGCAGAGGCTCTCGAGGCTAATCACACCTAACCTCGAACTTCCAAAGGTCCTTCACACCCTTACTGCAACTCAAGAAGTTCCCCGACATACCCGTCTCCACTCGAGAGGAAGCCACGAAAGTTCCGCCCACATCCAGAGAGCCCCGTTTCCGCCTCCTAGCTCGAGAGGAGGGATCCTTCCCTGCGGTTCGGGAAAGAATTCCCGGTTCCCATCGCATCTCAAGAG
>NW_017216229.1:0-13328 GCF_001704415.2 Capra hircus
CTCGGAGACTGCGCATGGGGGACTGGCATTTCCTGGAGGCCACCAGAGGTCCCGTGAGGTCCCCGTCGTAAGTCGAGAGCACCTGCCGCAACTCGAGAAAATCCAGGAGGTTCTCCCCTCCAGGCGAGATGAGGCCCATTTCCGCTGAGGCGTCTCGAGGCTAATCACACCTAACTTCTGGAACTTGCAAAGGGTCCTTCACACCCTTGCTGCAACTCAAGAAGTTCCCCGACATACCCGTCTCCATTCGAGAGGAAGCACGAGAGTCCCGCCCACATCCAGAGGAACTCCGTTTCCGCCTCATAGCTCGGGAGGAGGGATCCTTTCCCTGCGTGGTCGGGAAAGAATTCCTGGCGTTCAAGTCGCAACTCAAGAGGAGGCGCTCTTCTCATGAAAGGTGAGAGAAACTCCAGGGTCGTGCCACCATTTCCAGAGTCCCCCAGATGTCTCAGTCCATTCCTGGGAATCCTGTTTTCTCTGCAGTGCCTCGACTTTCAAGCCGAGGATCGACTCACACCATGGTGGCACGTGGGATGAGCCCTGTGGGAAAGCCTCGTGGGGAAAAGCCTCGAGGGAAAGCCACTGATCCCTTGATCCACGCGAAGGGAAGCGTGACACTGCTGCTACAGCTCGGAGGAAAGCGAACGTGCAGTGCTCCCACTCGAGACGAGGACTGACTCCCCTGGGGAGACTCCAGAAGTACCCAAGATCCATGTCAGCACTGGAGAGGAATCCTCAGGTTCCGGCCACATGACTTTCGCACCAAGGTCTTAGGCCCTGGCATCGACGGCAGAGGAATCCCGAGACGACCCCCGAGCAACTCGCAAGGGAACTGGCCTTTCCTGAGGCCACCAGAGCGGGTCCCTGAGGTCCCCGTCGTAAGTCGAGTAGCACCTGCCGCACTCGGAGAAAATCCAGGAGGTTCTCTCTCCAGGCGAGGTGAGGCCCATTTCCGCTGAGGTTCTCGAGGCTAATCACACCTAACCTCTGGAACTTCCAAAGGGTCCTTCACATCCCTTGCTGCAACTCAAGAAGTTCCCCGACATACCCATCTCACTCGAGAGGAAGCACGAGAGTCCCGCCCACATCCAGAGGAGCCCCGTTTCCGCCTCATAGCTCGGAGAGGAGTGATTCCTTTCCTGCGTGGTCGGAAAGAATTTCCCGGCGTTCCCGGCGCAACTCAAGAGGAGGCGCTCTGCTTCGGGAAAGGGCGAGCATGTGAAACTCCAGGGTCGTACCACCATTCCCAGAGTCCCCCAGATGTCTCAGTCCATTCCAGGAAACCTGTTTCCCTGCACTGCGTCGACTTTCAAGCCGAGGATCGACTGACACCACGGTTGGGCACGTGGGACAGCCCTGCTGGGAAAGCCTCGTGGGAAAACCTCGAGGGAAAGCTCAAAGCCACAGATTCCTTGATCCACTCCGATGGAAAGCGTGACATTGCTGTTACAGCTCGGAGAGGAAAGTGCACGTGCATGCCCCCACTCGAGACGAGGACTGACTCCCCTGGGGAGACCTCCAGAATACCCCAATAACCAATGTCAGCACTGGAGAGGAATCCTCAGGTTCGGCACCGACTCCACACAAAGGTCTTAGCTCCGGCATCGACGGGAGAGGAATCCCCGAGAGGCCCCTGTGCAACTCGAAGGGGACTGGCCTTTCCGTGAGGCCACCAGAGCGGGTCCCTGAGGTTTCCATCGGTAGGTCTAGAGCACCTGCCGCAACTCGAGAAATATCCAGGACGTTCTCCCCTCCAAGCGAGATGAGGTCCATTTCCGCTGCAGGCGTCTCGAGGCTAATCACACCTAACCTCTGGAACTTTCCAAACGGTCCTTCACACCCTTGCTGCAACTCTAGAAGTTCCCCAACATACCCGTCTCCACTCGAGAGGAAGCACGAGAGTCCCGCCACATCCAGAGGAGCCCCGTTTCCGCCTCCTAGCTCGAGAGAAGGGATCCTTTCCCTGCGTGGTCGGGAAAGAATTCCCGGCGTTCCCGTCGCATCTCAAGAGGAGGCGCTCTCCACAAGACAGGCGAGAGGAACTCCAGGGTCGTGCCACCATTCCCAGAGTCCCCCAGATGTCTCAGTCCATTCCAGGGAAAACCTGTTTTCCCTGCACTGCCTCCACTTTCAAGCCGAGAATCGACTCACACCACGTTGGCACGTGGGACAGCCCTGTGGGAAAGCCTCGTGGGAAAGCCTCGAGGGAAAGCCACTGATCCCTTGATCCACTCGACGGGAAGCGTGATACTGCTGCTACAGCTCGGGAGGAAAGCACAGGTGCATGCCCCCACTCGAGACGAGGACTGACTCCCCAGGGGAGACTCCAGAAGTACCCCAAGTTCCAGGTCAGCACAGGTGAGGAATCCTCAGGTTCCGGCACCGACTCCACACAAGGTCTTAGGCCCCGGCATCGACGGGAGAGGAATCCCGAGAGGCCCCCGAGCAACTTGCATGGGGACTGGCCTTTCCTGAGGCCACCAGAGTGGGTCCCTGAGGTCCCCGTTGTCAGTCGAGAGCACCTGCCGCAAGTTGAAAAAATACAGAAGGTTCTCCCCTCCGTGCGAGATGAGTCCCATTTCCGCTGAGGCGTCTCGAGGTTAATCACACCTAACTTCTGGAACTACCAAAGGGTCCTTCACACCCTTGCTGCAACTCAAGAACATTCCCGACATACCCGTCTACACTCGAGAGGAAGCACGAGAGTCCCGACCACATCCAGAGGAGCCCCGTTTCCGCCTCTTAGCTCAAGAGGTGGGATTCTTTCCCTGCGTGGTCGGGAAAGATTTCCTGGCGTTCCCGTCGCATCACAAGAGGAGGCGCTCTCCACAGGAATCGCGAGAGGAACTCCAGGGTCGTGCCATCATTCCCAGAGACCCCCAGATGTCTCAGTGCTTTCCCTGCACTGCCTCGACTTTCAAGCCGAGGATCGACTCACACCACGGTGGCACGTGTGACAGCCCTGTGGGAAAGCCTCGTGGGAAAGCCTCGAGGGAAAGCCTCGAGGAAAGCCTCTGATCCATTGATCCACTCTACAGGAAGCGTGACAATGCTGCTACAGCTCGGGAGAAAACCGCACGTGCATGTCCCCACTTGAGACGGGGACTGACTCCCCTGGGGAGACTCCAGAAGTACCCCAGGATCCATTTCAACACTGGAGAGGAATCCTCACGTTCAGGCACCGACTCCACACAAGGTCTTAGGCCCCGGCATCGACGGGAGAGGAATCCCGAGAGGCCCCGAGCAACTCGCATGGGGACTGGCCTTTCCTGAGGCCACCAAAGCGAATCCCTGAGGTCCCCGTTCAAAGTCGAGAGCACCTGCCGCAACTCGAAAAAATCCAGGAGGTTCTCCCCTCGAGGCGAGATGAGGCCCATTTCCGCTGAGACGTCTGGAGGCTAATGGCACCTAACTCTGGAACTTCCAAAGGGTCCTTCACACCCTTGCTGCAACTCAGGAAGTTCCCCGACAAACCCGTCTCCACACGAGAGGAAGCACGATAGTCCCGCCCACATCCAGAGGAGCCCCGTTTCCGCCTCATAGCTCGAGAGGAGGGATCCTTTCCCTGCAGGGTCCGGGAAAGAATTCCCGGCGTTCCCGTCCCATCTCAAGAGGTGGCGCTATCCACAGGAAAGGCGAGAGGAACTCCAGGGTCGTGCCAACATTCCAAAGTTCCCCAGATATCTCAGTCCATTCCAGGGAAACCTGTTTTCCCGGCACTGCCTCGACTTTCAAGCCGAGGATCCACTCACACCACGGTGGTACGTGGGTCAGCCCTGTGGGAAAGCTTCGTGGGAAAGCCTCGAGGGAAAGCCACAGATCCCTTGATCCATGCGAAGGGAAGCGTGACACTGCTGCTACAGCTCGGGAGGAAAGCACACGTGCAATCCCCCATTTGAGACGAGGACTAACTCCCCTTGGGAGACTCCAAAAGAACCCGAAGATCCATGTCAGCACTTGAGAGGAATACTCAGGTTCCGGCACCGACACCACACAACGTCTTAAGCCCCGGTATGAAAGGAGAGGGATCCCGAGAGGCCCCGAGCAACTCGCATGGGGACTGGCCTTTCCTGAGGCCACCAGAGCGGGTCCCTGAGGTCCCCATCGTAAGTCGAGAGCACCTGCCGCAACTCGAGAAAATCCAGGAGGTTCCCCCTCCAGGCGAGATGAGGCCCATTTCCACTGAGGCGTCTCGAGGCTAATCACACCTAAACTCTGGAACTTCCAAAGGGTCCTTCACACCTTGCTGCAATCAAGAAGTTCCCGAAATACCCGACTCCACTCTAGAGGAAGCACGAGAGTCCCTCCACATCCAGAGGAGCCCCGTTTCCGCCTCCTATCCGAGAGGAGGGATCTTTCCCTGCGTGGTCGGAAAGAATTCCCGGCGTTCCAGTCGCATCTCAAGAGGAGCGCTCTCCACAGAAAAGGCGAGAGAAACTCCAGGGTCGTGCCACTTCCAGAGTCCCCAGATGTCTCAGTCCATTCCAGGGAAACCTGTTTTCCCAGCACTGCTCCACTTTCAAGCCGAGGATCGACTCACACCACGGTGGCCCGTGGGACAGCCCTGTGTGAAAGCCTCGTGGGAAAGCCTCGATGGAAAGCCACAGATCCATTTTCCACTCGACGGGAAGCGTGACACTGCTGCTAGAGCTCGGGAGGAAAGCGAACGTGCATGCCCCCACTCGAGAAAGGACTGACTCCCTAGGGAGACTCCCGAAGTACCCCAAGATCCATTTCAGGACTTCAGAGGAATGCTCAGTTTCCGGCACTGACTCCACACAAGGTATTAGGCCCCGGCATCGACGGGAGAGGAATCCGAGAGGCCTCGGGCAACACACATGGGACTAGCCTTTCTTGACGCCACCAGAGCGGGTCCCTGAGGTCCCAGTCTTAAGTCTAGAGCACCTGCCGCAACTCGAGAAAATCCAGGAGGTTCTCCCTCCAGGCGAGATGAGCCCATTTGCGCTGACGCGTCTCGAGGCTAATCACACCTAACCTCTGGAACTCCAAAGGGTCCTACCACCCTGGCTGCAACTCAAGAAGTTCCCCGACATACCCGTCTCCACTTGAGAGAGTACGAGAGTTCCCCACATCCAGAGCAGCCCCGTTTCGCCTCCTAGCTCGAGAGGAGGATCCTTTCCCTGCGTGGTCGGAAAGAATTCCCGGCGTTCCGTCGCATCTCAAGAGGAGGCGCTCTCCACAGGAAGGCGAGAGAACTCCAGGGTCGTGCCACCATTCCCAGAGTCCCCCAGATGTCTCAGTCCATTCCAGGGAACGTTTTCCCTGCACTGCCTCGACTTTCAAGCCGAGGATCGACTCACACCATGGTGGCACGTGGGAGACCCTGTGGGAAAGCCTCGTGGGAAAGCCTCGAGGAAAGCCACTGATCCCATGATCCACGCGACGGAGGGCTGACACTGCTGCTACAACGCGGGAGGACAAGCGCACGTGCATGCCCCACTGAGAGTAGGACTGACTCCCCTGGGGAGACTCCAGAAGTACCTAAGATCCATGTCAGCACTGGAGTAGAATCCTCAGGTTCCAGCACCGACTCCACACAAGGTCTTAGACCCCGGCATCGAAGGGAGAGGAATCCCAGAGGCCCCGAGCTACTCGCATGGGGACTGGCCTTTCTGAGGCCACAAGAGCAGGTCCCTGAGGTCCCGTCTTAAGTCGAGAGCACCTGCAGCCAACTCGAGAACATCCAGGAGGTTCTCCCCTCCAGGCTAGATGAGGCCCATTTCGGCTGAGGCGTCTCGAGGCTAATCACACCTAACCTCTGGAACTTCCAAAGGGTCTTCACACGCTTGCGCAACCAAGAAGTTCCCCGACATACAGTCTCCACTCGAGAGGAAGCACGAGGGTCCCGCCACATCCAGAGGAGCCTGGTTTCCACCTCGTAGCTTGAGATTAGGGATTCTTTCCTGCTTCGTCTGGAAAGAATTCCCGGCTTTCCTGTCGCATCTCAAGAAGAGGCGCTCTCAACAGGAAAGGCGAGAGAAACCCCAGTGTCGTGCCACAATTCCAAGGGACCCCCAGATGTCTCAGTCCATTCCAGAGGAACTTGTTTTCCCTGCACTGCCTCTACTTTCACGCCGAGGATCCACTCACTCCACCATGGCATGTCCCACGTGGGACAGCCCTGTGGGAAAGCCTCGTCGGAAAGCCTCGAGGGAAAGCCACAGATCCCTTGATCCCCGCGACGGGAAGTGTGACACTGCCGCTACAGTTCGTGAGGAAAGCTCACGTGCATGCCCCCACACGAGATGAGCACTGACTCCCCAGGAGAGACTCCAGAAGTACCCCAAGATCCATGTCAGCACTGGAGAGGAATCCTCAGGTTCCAGCCCCGACTCCACACAAGGTCTTAGGCCCCGACATCGACGGGAGAGGAATCCCGAAAGGCCCCCTTGCAACTCCCATGGGCACTGGCCTTTCCTGAGGCCACCAGAGCGGGTCCCCCGGTCCCCGTCGTAACTCGAGAGACCCTGCCCAACTCTAGAAAATCCAGGAGGTTCTCCGCTCCAGGCGAGATGAGGCCCATTTCCTCTGAGGCGTCTGGAGGCTCATCACACCTAAACTCTGGAAATTCAAAAGGGTCCTTGCTGCAACTCAAGAAGTTCCCCGACATACCCGTCTCCACTCGAGAGGAAGCACGAGGGTCCCGCACACATCCAGAGGAACCCCGTTTCCGCCTGGTAGCTCGAGATGAGGGATCCTATCCTGCTTAGTCAGGAAAGATTTTTCAGCGTTCCCGTGGCCTCTCAAGAGCAAGGGCTCTCAATAGGAAAGGCGAGAGGAACTCCAGGGTCGTGCCATCATTCCAAGAGTCCCCCAGATATCTCAGTCCATTTCAGAGGAACCTGTTTTCCCCGCAATGCCTCGACTTTCACGCCGAGGATCCACTCACACCATGGTGGCACGTGGGACAGCCCTGTGGGAAAGCCTCGTGGGAAAGCCACAGATCCCTTGATCCCCGCGACGGGAAGCGTGACACATCTGCTACACTGTCCCTGAGGTCACGGTCGTATGTCGAGAGCACCTGCCACAACTCGAGAAAATCCAGGAGGTTCTCTGCTCCAGTCGAGATGAGGCCCATTTTCTCTGCGGCGTCTCGAGAGTAATCACACCTAAACTCTGGAACTTCCAAAGGGTCCTACACACCCTTGCTACAACTCAGGAGGTTCCCCGATATACCCGTCTCCACTCCAGAGGAAGCACGAGGGTCCGGCCTCCTCCAGAGGAGCTCCGTTTCCGCCTCCAAGCTCGAGATAAGGGATCCTTCCCTGCTTCTCCGGAAAGAATTCCCGACGTTTCCGACGCATCTCAAGAGGAGGCGCGCTGCACAGGAAAGGCGAGAGGAACTCATGGTCGTGCCACCATTCCAAGAGCCCCAGATGTCTCCGTCCATTCCAGAGGATGTTTTCCTGCACTGCTTCGACTTTCATGCCGAGGATCGACTCACACCACGGTGGCACGTGGGGAGAGCCCTGTGGAAAGCCTCGTGGGACAGCCTCGAGGGAAAGCCACAGATCCCTTGATCCACGCGACGGGAAGCGTGACACTGCTGCTACAGCTCGGAGGAAAGCGCACGTGCATGCCCCACTCGAGAAGGACTGACTCCCCTGGGGAGACTCCAGAAGTACCCCAAGATGCATGTCAGCCCTGGAGAGGAATCCTCAGGTTCCGGCCCCGATCCACACAAGGTCTTAGGCCCTGGCATCGACGGGAGAGGACCAGCGACAGGCCCTCTAGCAACTCGCATGGGACTGGCCTTTCCTGAGGTCACCAGAGCGGGTCCATGACGTCCCCGTCGTAAGTCAAGAGCCTGCCACAACTCGGTAAAATCCAGGAGGTTCTCCCCTGCAGGCGAGATGAGGCCCCTTTCCACTGAGGTGTCTCGAGGCTAATCACACTTGACCTCTGGAACTTCCAAAGAGTCTTTCACAGCCATGCTGCAACTCAAGAAGTTCCCCGACATACCCGTCTCCACTCAAGAGGCAGCACGGTCCCGGCCACATGCAGAGGAGCTCCGTTTCCGGCTCGTAGCTCGAGAGGACGGATCCTTTCCCTGCTTGGTCGGGAAAGAATTCCCGGCATTCCCATCGCATCTCAAGAGGAGGCGCTCTCCAAAGGAAAGGAGAGGAACTGCAGGGTCGTGCCACCATTCCAAGACTCCCCCAGATATTTCAGTCCGTTCCACAGGAACCTGTTTTCCCTGCACTGCCTCGGCTTTCACGCCGATCGACTCACACCACCGTGACACGTGGGACAGCCCTGTGGGAAAGCCTCGTTGGAAAGACTCGAGGGAAAGCCACAGATCCCTTGGTCCACGCAAGGGGAAGCGTGACACTGCTGCTACAGCATGGGAGGAAAGGGCACGCTCATGCCCCCACTCGAGACGAGGCCTGACTCCTTTGTGGAGACTCCAGAAGTACCCCAAAATCCATGTCAGCACTGGAGAGGAATCCTCAGCTTCCGGCCCGACTCCACACAAGGTCTTAGGCCCCGGCATCGATGGAGAGGAATCACGAGAGGCCACCTAGCAACACGCATGATAACTGGCCTTTCCTGCGGCCACCAGAGCGGGTCCCTGAATCCCCGTCGTAACTCGAGAGCACCTGCTGAAACTCGGGAATATCCAGGAGCCTCTCCATTCCAGGCGACATGAGGCCCATTTCCGCTGAGGCATCTCGAGACTAACCACACCTAACCTCTGGAACTTCCAAAGGGTCCTTCACACCCTTGCTGCAACTCAAGAAGTTCCCCGACATACCCGTTCCTCTTCACATTCTGCCATAATGGTGGTGTCATCTGCATATCTAAGTTGATTGATATTTCTACTGGCAATCTTGATTCCAGCTTATGTATCTTCCATCCCAGCATTTTTCATGATGTACTCTGCATAGAAGTTAAATAAACAGGGTGACAATATACAGCCTTGACATACTCCTTTTCCTTTTTGGAACCAGTCTGTTGTTCCATGTCCTGCTCTAACTGTTGCTTCCTGACCTTCATCCAGATTTCTCAAGAGGCAGGTTAGGGGTCTGGTATTCCCATCTCTTTCAGAATTGTGGCTAAAACAACAGTATAAGGACCTTTCCGATGTCAGGCCAAGGAATTGTGTTTCCAGTCATTGAGCCACACCTGATCACTGAGCACAAATTCATGAATCTGTTCCTCAAGGGGGAATGATATTCTTTTTTATACAAACTTAGTTACCTGATTTATTACCTTACCTAATTGTTCCATCTGCTGTGAAATCCCACCCCCTTACTTGTGGCAAATCTGCTAACACCTGCCTCACTGTGGGAGGGGGTCTCCCATAGAAAATTTCATAAGGACAACAACTGTGGGAACGTGCGGTAACCCGTAATATGAGTAAGTCTGCCGGAAGCAAGCCCATCCATGTACAGTCAGTCTCTATGATCCACTTTGAAAGTGTCTCTTCAAGAGTTTGTTTGTTTCTTTCCACCATTCCAGAACACTGGGGCCTATATGCTGTATGTAATTTCCACTGATATTTAGAGCTTCACATACCTGTTAATTAAACGCGGCTACAAAGACAGGGCCATTGTCGGATTCTATACTGGTTGGAAACCCAAGTCTGGGAATTATTTCTCAAATCAGCGAGCTACTTCATTTTTCTTTTTTCAGATCAGGTAGGGAAGGCCTCTGCCCAACCGGAGAAGGTACCTACTATTCTAGTAAGTCATGATAACAGGTGACTGCCTTTGCTTCCCCGAAGGACACTCGCTTTCCCTGCATCCTGAGAACTCCACGTCTCAGCCAGTTGGAAAAGCACTTCTTGGAGGTCATTTTTCAGGGACAATTTTCCCTGGAGCCCTGGGCCGTAGAGAGGGCCCCATGCTCGCTGGGAAAGGCAGAGTCACATCCACAGTCTGTTCTACCCCTTTTGCCCTGTAGGAGAGCTCTAGTGAGCCTAGGTCTCTCAGGAAAATTCTTGGCTCCTATGGGGACACACCCTGTGTGTTAACCTGCATATCGGACCTAGGGGCCACAGGGCGCCTGTTCCTCTCGGGGGGACCCTGAAGTGGTGCGGCCCAGCAACAGCCTGAACATCCATCTGATTGCTCTTTTCTTCCTTCTGATAGAGCTAGCTTTGCTTCTCGCTTTGGCATTTCGGAAGCCAGGGGGAGCCCCACCGCTGTTGTCCTGGGGTCTATTGGAGTACCGGTCTATTGGACCCCAGCATGGCACCCGACCCCCTCAGACACACTCCCGCAGCCTCCTTCCCATGGGCAGGACTGTTCTGACCTAGGAATGTGTTCCCAAGGCTCAGAAAATGCAGGGAGACACACGGCCCTGACTCTGGAACTGAGGCCGTTGGAGCAGGCCTGGAGGTCTGACGTCTGAGACGCCAAACACTTGCTGCAAGATACAGGTGTGAAAACACACTCTCTGGGGCTGCCTTTCCTTCCTCCAAGGAAGAGAGCTTTTCCAGTCTCCTCTGTGCTGAGTCATACAAGGCTGAAAGGTCTGGCTTCGAGGGCATTTCTCAGCGGCAATGGCCCCTGAGGCCCTGCACCCAGGGAGGGATCCTACCCTCCCAGGGGAAGTCAAAGCAACCTCCAAACAGCTGTTCTCTCATGTTTCCTCTGTAGGAGGGAGCTAGTGAGCCCAGGTCTGTCTGGAACGTTCTTGGATCCTGTGGGGAAATCATCCTGGGAGCCCACCTGGATACCAGTCGTAGGGGCTAAAATTCGCATTTTCCTTCCTTGGAGCCCTAACGCAGTACAGCCTAGCAACTGCTTGAAAATCCATCCTGTTGCTGTTTTCTTCCCTCTGACAGAGCGAGCTTTGCTCCCCATTTTGGGATTTCAGAAGCAAGGTGGTGGCCTGCAACTCCTTGCCTGGGGTCCATTGGAGGTGCAAGGTGCCCTCGACCAGGTGACCCCAGCATGACACCTGGCCCCCTCAGACACACTCCCGCAGCCTGCTTCCCCATGGGCAGGACTGCTCTCACCTAGGAATGTGTTTGCAAGGCCAGGAACTGCAGGGAGACACAAGGCCTGATTCTGGAATTGAGTCTGTTGGAACAGGCCTGCAGGTCTTCTGTCTAACAAGCCAAACACTTGCTGCAAGATACAGGCCTGAAAACACACTCTTGGGCTGCCTTCCTTCCTCCAAGGAAGAGAGTTTTCTCAGCCTCCTGTGGCTGAGAGTCACACAGGGCTGAAAAGCACTTGCTGGGAGATTATTTTTCATTGGCCATGGCCCCTGAGGCCCTGTGCTCAGGGAGGGCTCCCTCCCTCCAGGAAAGTCAAAGGAAGCTCCAAACGGCTGTTCAATCATGTTTCTGAGTCATTGCCAAGGCAGGTTTATAAGAGTTCAAGGGTCCCCAAGGAGAGAGGGGTCTAGAATTCCAAGGAGGAAGGAAGGACAAACTGTTTTTCCCTCTACATTCCTTAGGATTATATAACAATCATGCATCCTTCTTGAGGACGGTCTCTGGAAAAACCTTCTGGCTAATCCTGTTATCTGAAAATGTCAATTATGGAGTAGGTCTAGTGAGTCTTACAACCTCCAGAGATTCGTTTGTTCGTTGTCATAACTTATTGGAGAGTATATAACTCCATTAATAACACTAGCAGGGGGTACGCTTTCTGCCCTTGTGATGTCTCTGTCAGAAGCTTTCTCTATCTCCTTTATCCTTTAATAAAACTCTATTGCACAAAAGCTCTGAGCAATCAAGCCTCGTCTTGGGCCCTGGATTGAATTCTTCTCCTCCATAAGCCAAGAATCCCAGCATCTTTTCGTGGTTCAGCAACAATATTTCATTTCCTCTGCAGGAGAGAGCTAGTGAGCTTAGGTCTGTCTGGAACATTCTTGAATCCTGTGGGGAAAATATCCTGTGCACACATCTGGATACTGGGCTAGAGGCCAAAATTCGCATTTCTTTCCCGGGGAGCCCTAACGTGGTGTGACTTAGCAACTGCTTGAAAATCCATCCATTGCTGTTTTCCTCCTTCTGACAGAGCTAGCTTTGTTCCCTGCTTTGGGATGTCTCAACGAAGGCCGTCCATAGCTACTCGCCTGGGCCCATTGGATGTGCAAGGTGCCTCGACTAGGTGACCCTAGCATGGCACTCAGCCTGCTCAGACACACTCCGAGGCTTCTTTCTCATGGGAAGCACTGCTCCAACCTAGAATGTGCCTGCAATGCTTGGAAAGTGCAGTGAGACACACAGCCCTGACTCTGCAATCGAGGCCCTCAGAGCAAGCCTGCAGCTCTGATGTCTGAGAAGCAAAACACTTGCTGCAAAGAGAGGCCTGAAAACACACTCTCTGTGGATGACTTTCCTTCCTCTAAGGAAGATAGTTTTCCCAGTCTCCTGCTTCCTGAATGCACACAGCTTGGAATGCGCTTGCTTGGAGGTCGTGATTCAGTGGCAATGACCCCTGAGGCCCTTTGCCAGGAGGGCTCCCACACTCACAGGCAAATCAAAGCAACTTCCAAGTGAGTCAGCTCTTCACATCAAGTGGCCAAAGTATTGGAGTTTCAGGTTCAGTATTAGTCCTTCCAATGTATATTCAGACCTGATTTCCTTTAGGATGGAGTGGTTGCGTCTCCTTGTAGTCTAAGCGACCTACAAGCATCTTCTCCAACACCACAGTTCAAAAGCATCAATTTCAGCTGTCACTTTCTTTATAGTACATCTTTCATATCCATCCATGACATATGGAAAAACCATAGCCTTGACTGGATGGATCTTTGTTGCAAAGCAACGTCTCGGCTTTTTAATATGCGTCTAGTTTGGTCATCACTTTTCTTCCAAGTCATAAATACGTTTTAAGTTCATGGAGCAGACATCACCTGCAGTGATTTCCAAGCCCCCAAAATAGTCTGCTGCTGTTTCCAATGTTTTCCCATCTATTTGCCATGAAGTGATGAGACTGGATGCAATGATTTTAGTTTTCTGAATGCTGAGCTTTAAGCTAACTTTTTCAGTCTCCTCTTTCACTTTCATCAGGAGACTCTTTAGTTCTCTCTTCACTTTCTGCCATAAGGTGGTGTCATCTGCATATCTGAGATTCTTGATATTTCTCCCAGCAATCTGATTCCAGCGTGTGCTTCCTCCAGCCAGTGTTTCTCATGATGTACTCTGCATATAAGTTAAATAAGCAGGGTGACAATTACACTGCCTTGACATTAATTCCTTTCCTATTTATGAACCAGTCTGTTGTTCCATGTCCAGTTCGAAACTGTTTCTTCCTGACCTGCAACAGGTTTCTCAAGAGACAGGTCAGGTGTCTGGTATTCCCATCTCTTTCAGAGTATTTCCCATATTATTGTGATCCACACAA
>NW_017216230.1:0-13327 GCF_001704415.2 Capra hircus
CAAGACCTGCTGGAGGAGCCCTGCGCGCGCCGCCTGATAGGCGAGGAGCACAGCCAGCAGTGTACGAGCCTCCCGGAGAGAGGAGGCAGCCGAGCCCCAGTCAAGAGGAAAGCCCTGCTTGCACGGAGCTAAGTGCGCCTCCAGTACGGCAGAGCTCTAGCTCTGCTCAGAGCCCCGATCTGGCAGAGTTCCTGGCGCGAGGCTGCTCTGCCGGGGGCTAGCCTTGCCAGACTTGCCTTGCTTTTAGGCTCCCTCCCAGGAAGGAGCTGCTGAGGAGCCTGGGACGCCACTGGCGCCTTCCTTGCCTCAGCTCCAATCCTGCCTTGCCTTTGCACTTAGGTCCCAGGCTCCTTGGGAGGCTTAGGGGGTGGTGGGTTGCACACTGCCAAGGGCTCCAGCAGTGAGAGCTCTGTCAGAGGGAAGGGAAGGGCAACTGCAGGGCTCCTCCAGCGGTTTCTGGCCGCCAGATCAGCGCCCACCGAGAGCACCAGGCTCCCAGGGCCCCTGGCTGGGTTTTCAGCCCCGCACACACGGAGGCTGATTCCTTGGGTGCCCAGAAAGTGTATGACAGACGTAGGTTCCCTAGCACTCTCCTCCCCAGCAGAGACATGTGCAGGTGTTTGGGGCCTGATCCTGCGTGTCTGGGTTCCTGCCCACAGCCCCAACTCAGGGGAAGCAGCCCCTGAGGCAAGACCTGCTGGAGGAGCCCTGCGCCCCCGCCTGATAGGCGAGTGCACAGCCAGCAGGGAAGCGAGCCTCCTCGGGGAAGAGGAGGCAGCAAGTCCCCGTCAAGCTGAAATCCCTGCTTCACGAAGCTAAGTGCGACTCCAGTACGGCAGATCTCTAGCTCTGTTCAGAGGCCCGATCTGGCAGAGTTCCTGGCACCAGATGCTCTGCATAGGCGAGCCTTGCGCAGACTTGCCTTGCTTTAAGGCTCCCTCCCCAGGAAGGAGCAGGCTGTGTGAGGCTCGGAAACGCCACTGGCGCCTTCCTGGCTCAGCTTACCCCTGCCTTGCCTTTGCACTTAGGTCCCAAGCGTCCTTGAGGAGGGCTTAGGGGCTGGTGGGTTGCACACTGCCAAGGGCTCCAGCAGTGAAAGCTCTGTCAGAGGGAAGCGAAGGGCAACAGCAGGGCTCCTTCAGCGGTTCTTGGCCGCCCAGACAAAGCTCCGCACGGAGAGCACCAGGTTCCAAGGGCCCCTGGCTGGGTTTTGCATCCCCACACTCCAGAGGCTGACTCCGTGGGTGCCTAGAAAGTGTGTGAGAGACGTAGGTTCCCTAGCACTCTCCTCCCCAGCAGAGACATGTGCAGGTGGTTGGGGCCTTATCCTGCGTGTCTGGGTTCCCGCCCACAGCCTCAACTCAGGGGAAGCAGCCCCTGAGGCAAGACCTGCTGGAGGAGCCCTGCGCGCCCGCCTGATAGGCGAGAGCACAGCCAGCAGTGTAGCGAGCCTCCTCGGGAGAAGAGGAGGCAGCCGAGCCCAGTCAAGAGGAAAGCCCTGCTTGCACGGAGCTAAGTGGCCTCCAGTACGGCAGAGCTCTAGCTCTGCTCAGAGCCCCGATCTGGCAGAGTTTCTGGCGCGAGGCTGCTCGGCCGGGGCTCGCCTTGCCCAGACTTGCCTTGCTTTTAGGCTCCCTCCCCAGGAAGGAGCTGTCTGAGCGAGCCTGGGAGACGCCACTGGTGCCTTCCTTGCCTCAGCTCCAATCCTGCCTTGCCTTTGCACATAGGTGCCAGGCGTCGTTGGGAGGGCTTAGGGGTGGTGGGTTGCACACTGCCAAGGGCTTCAGCAGTGAGAGCTCTGTCAGAGGGAAGGGAAGGGCAACTGCAGGGCTCCTCCAGCGGTTTCTAGGCCGCCTAGAATCAGCGCCGCACCGAGAGCACCAGGCTCCCAGGGCCCCTGGCTGGGTTTTCAGCCCCGCACACACGGAGGCTGATTCCTTGGGTGCCCAGAAAGTGTATGACAGACGTAGGTTCCCTAGCACTCTCCTCCCCAGCAGAGACATGTGCAGGTGGTTGGGGCCTGATCCTGCGTGTCTGGGTTCCTGCCCACAGCCCCAACTCAGGGAAGCAGCCCCTGAGGCAAGACCTGCTGGAGGAGCCCTGCGCCCCGCCTGATAGGCGAGTGCACAGCCAGCAGGGAAGCGAGCCTCCTCGGGGAAGAGGAGGCAGCCCAGCCCCGTCAAGTTGAAAGCCCTGCTTGCACGGAGCTAAGTGCGCCTCCAGTACGGCAGAGCTCTAGCTCTGCTCAGAGCCCCGATCTGGCAGAGTTCCTGGCGCGAGGCTGCTCTGCCGGGGCTAGCCTTGCCCAGACTTGCCTTGCTTTTAGGCTGCCTCTCCAGGAAGGAGCAGGCAGCAGGAGCCTGGGAGTCGCCACTGGCGCCTTTCTTGCCTCAGCTCCAATCCTGCCTTGCCTTTGCACTTAGGTCCCAGTCCTCCTTAAGGAGAGCTTAGGGCTGGTGGGTTGCACACTGCCAAGGGCTCCAGCAGTGAGAATTCTGTCAGAGGGAAGGGAAGGGCAACTGCAGGGCTCCTCCAGCGGTTGCTTGGCCGCCCAGATTCAGCGCCACACGGAGAGCACCAGGCTCCCAGGTCCCCTGGCTGGGGTTTTCAGCCCCGCACACACGGAGGCTGATTCCTTGGGTGCCCAGAAAGTGTATGACAGACGTAGGTTCCCTAGCACTCTCCTCCCCAGCAGAGACATGTGCAGGTGTTTGGGGCCTGATCCTGCGTGTCTGGGTTCCTGCCCACAGCCCCAACTCAGGGGAAGCAGCCCCTGAGGCAAGACCTGCTGGAGGAGCCCTGCGCCCCCGCCTGATAGGCGAGTGCACAGCCAGCAGGGAAGCGAGCCTCCTCGGGGAAGAGGAGGCAGCAAGTCCCCGTCAAGCTGAAATCCCTGCTTACACGAAGCTAAGTGCGACTCCAGTACGGCAGATCTCTAGCTCTGTTCAGAGGCCCGATCTGGCAGAGTTCCTGGCACCAAGATGCTCTGCCATAGGCGAGCCTTGCGCAGACTTGCCTTGCTTTAAGGCTCCCTCCCCAGGAAGGAGCAGGCTGTGTGAGGCTCGGAAACGCCACTGGCGCCTTCCTGGCTTCAGCTCTACCCCTGCCTTGCCTTTGCACTTAGGTCCCAAGCGTCCTTGAGGAGGGCTTAGGGGCTGGTGGGTTGCACACTGCCAAGGGCTCCAGCAGTGAAAGCTCTGTCAGAGGGAAGCGAAGGGCAACAGCAGGGCTCCTTCAGCGGTTCCTTGGCCGCCCAGACAAAGCTCCGCACGGAGAGCACCAGGTTCCAAGGGCCCCTGGCTGGGTTTTGCATCCCCACACTCCCAGAGGCTGACTCCGTGGGTGCCTAGAAAGTGTGTGAGAGACGTAGGTTCCCTAGCACTCTCCTCCCCAGCAGAGACATGTGCAGGTGGTTGGGGCCTTATCCTGCGTGTCTGGGTTCCCGCCCACAGCCTCAACTCAGGGGAAGCAGCCCCTGAGGCAAGACCTGCTGGAGGAGCCCTGCGCGCCCGCCTGATAGGCGAGAGCACAGCCAGCAGTGTAGCGAGCCTCCTCGGGAGAAGAGGAGGCAGCCGAGCCCAGTCAAGAGGAAAGCCCTGCTTGCACGGAGCTAAGTGGGCCTCCAGTACGGCAGAGCTCTAGCTCTGCTCAGAGCCCCGATCTGGCAGAGTTTCTGGCGCGAGGCTGCTCGGCCGGGGCTCGCCTTGCCCAGACTTGCCTTGCTTTTAGGCTCCCTCCCAGGAAGGAGCTGTCTGAGCGAGCCTGGGAGACGCCACTGGTGCCTTCCTTGCCTCAGCTCCAATCCTGCCTTGCCTTTGCACATAGGTGCCAGGCGTCGTTGGGAGGGCTTAGGGGTGGTGGGTTGCACACTGCCAAGGGCTTCAGCAGTGAGAGCTCTGTCAGAGGGAAGGGAAGGGCAACTGCAGGGCTCCTCCAGCGGTTTCTAGGCCGCCTAGAATCAGCGCCGCACCGAGAGCACCAGGCTCCCAGGGCCCCTGGCTGGGGTTTTCAGCCCCGCACACACGGAGGCTGATTCCTTGGGTGCCCAGAAAGTGTATGACAGACGTAGGTTCCCTAGCACTCTCCTCCCCAGCAGAGACATGTGCAGGTGTTGGGGCCTGATCCTGCGTGTCTGGGTTCCTGCCCACAGCCCCAACTCAGGGAAGCAGCCCCTGAGGCAAGACCTGCTGGAGGAGCCCTGCGCCCCGCCTGATAGGCGAGTGCACAGCCAGCAGGGAAGCGAGCCTCCTCGGGGAAGAGGAGGCAGCCCAGCCCCGTCAAGTTGAAAGCCCTGCTTGCACGGAGCTAAGTGCGCCTCCAGTACGGCAGAGCTCTAGCTCTGCTCAGAGCCCCGATCTGGCAGAGTTCCTGGCGCGAGGCTGCTCTGCCGGGGCTAGCCTTGCCCAGACTTGCCTTGCTTTTAGGCTGCCTCTCCAGGAAGGAGCAGGCAGCAGGAGCCTGGGAGTCGCCACTGGCGCCTTTCTTGCCTCAGCTCCAATCCTGCCTTGCCTTTGCACTTAGGTCCCAGTCCTCCTTAAGGAGAGCTTAGGGGCTGGTGGGTTGCACACTGCCAAGGGCTCCAGCAGTGAGAATTCTGTCAGAGGGAAGGGAAGGGCAACTGCAGGGCTCCTCCAGCGGTTGCTTGGCCGCCCAGATTCAGCGCCACACGGAGAGCACCAGGCTCCCAGGCCCCTGGCTGGGTTTTCAGCCCCGCACACACGGAGGCTGATTCCTTGGGTGCCCAGAAAGTGTATGACAGACGTAGGTTCCCTAGCACTCTCCTCCCCAGCAGAGACATGTGCAGGTGTTTGGGGCCTGATCCTGCGTGTCTGGGTTCCTGCCCACAGCCCCAACTCAGGGGAAGCAGCCCCTGAGGCAAGACCTGCTGGAGGAGCCCTGCGCCCCCGCCTGATAGGCGAGTGCACAGCCAGCAGGGAAGCGAGCCTCCTCGGGGAAGAGGAGGCAGCAAGTCCCCGTCAAGCTGAAATCCCTGCTTACACGAAGCTAAGTGCGACTCCAGTACGGCAGATCTCTAGCTCTGTTCAGAGGCCCGATCTGGCAGAGTTCCTGGCACCAAGATGCTCTGCCATAGGCGAGCCTTGCGCAGACTTGCCTTGCTTTAAGGCTCCCTCCCCAGGAAGGAGCAGGCTGTGTGAGGCTCGGAAACGCCACTGGCGCCTTCCTGGCTTCAGCTCTACCCCTGCCTTGCCTTTGCACTTAGGTCCCAAGCGTCCTTGAGGAGGGCTTAGGGGCTGGTGGGTTGCACACTGCCAAGGGCTCCAGCAGTGAAAGCTCTGTCAGAGGGAAGCGAAGGGCAACAGCAGGGCTCCTTCAGCGGTTCCTTGGCCGCCCAGACAAAGCTCCGCACGGAGAGCACCAGGTTCCAAGGGCCCCTGGCTGGGTTTTGCATCCCCACACTCCCAGAGGCTGACTCCGTGGGTGCCTAGAAAGTGTGTGAGAGACGTAGGTTCCCTAGCACTCTCCTCCCCAGCAGAGACATGTGCAGGTGGTTGGGGCCTTATCCTGCGTGTCTGGGTTCCCGCCCACAGCCTCAACTCAGGGGAAGCAGCCCCTGAGGCAAGACCTGCTGGAGGAGCCCTGCGCGCCCGCCTGATAGGCGAGAGCACAGCCAGCAGTGTAGCGAGCCTCCTCGGGAGAAGAGGAGGCAGCCGAGCCCAGTCAAGAGGAAAGCCCTGCTTGCACGGAGCTAAGTGGGCCTCCAGTACGGCAGAGCTCTAGCTCTGCTCAGAGCCCCGATCTGGCAGAGTTCTGGCGCGAGGCTGCTCGCCGGGGCTCGCCTTGCCCAGACTTGCCTTGCTTTTAGGCTCCCTCCCAGGAAGGAGCTGTCTGAGCGAGCCTGGGAGACGCCACTGGTGCCTTCCTTGCCTCAGCTCCAATCCTGCCTTGCCTTTGCACATAGGTGCCAGGCGTCGTTGGGAGGCTTAGGGGTGGTGGGTTGCACACTGCCAAGGGCTCAGCAGTGAGAGCTCTGTCAGAGGGAAGGGAAGGGCAACTGCAGGGCTCCTCCAGCGGTTTCTAGGCCGCCTAGAATCAGCGCCGCACCGAGAGCACCAGGCTCCCAGGGCCCCTGGCTGGGGTTTTCAGCCCCGCACACACGGAGGCTGATTCCTTGGGTGCCCAGAAAGTGTATGACAGACGTAGGTTCCCTAGCACTCTCCTCCCCAGCAGAGACATGTGCAGGTGTTTGGGGCCTGATCCTGCGTGTCTGGGTTCCTGCCCACAGCCCCAACTCAGGGAAGCAGCCCCTGAGGCAAGACCTGCTGGAGGAGCCCTGCGCCCCCGCCTGATAGGCGAGTGCACAGCCAGCAGGGAAGCGAGCCTCCTCGGGGAAGAGGAGGCAGCAAGTCCCCGTCAAGCTGAAATCCCTGCTTCACGAAGCTAAGTGCGACTCCAGTACGGCAGATCTCTAGCTCTGTTCAGAGGCCCGATCTGGCAGAGTTCCTGGCACCAAGATGCTCTGCCATAGGCGAGCCTTGCGCAGACTTGCCTTGCTTTAAGGCTCCCTCCCAGGAAGGAGCAGGCTGTGTGAGGCTCGGAAACGCCACTGGCGCCTTCCTGGCTTCAGCTCTACCCCTGCCTTGCCTTTGCACTTAGGTCCCAAGCGTCCTTGAGGAGGGCTTAGGGGCTGGTGGGTTGCACACTGCCAAGGGCTCCAGCAGTGAAAGCTCTGTCAGAGGGAAGCGAAGGGCAACAGCAGGGCTCCTTCAGCGGTTCCTTGGCCGCCCAGACAAAGCTCCGCACGGAGAGCACCAGGTTCCAAGGGCCCCTGGCTGGGTTTTGCATCCCCACACTCCAGAGGCTGACTCCGTGGGTGCCTAGAAAGTGTGTGAGAGACGTAGGTTCCCTAGCACTCTCCTCCCCAGCAGAGACATGTGCAGGTGGTTGGGGCCTGATCCTGCGTGTCTGGGTTCCCGCCCACAGCCCAACTCAGGGAAGCAGCCCCTGAGGCAAGACCTGCTGGAGGAGCCCTGCGCCCCGCCTGATAGGCGAGAGCACAGCCAGCAGTGTAGCGAGCCTCCTCGGGGAAGAGGAGGCAGCCAGCCCAGTCAAGAGAAAGCCCTGCTTGCACGGAGCTAAGTGCGCCTCCAGTACGGCAGAGCTCTAGCTCTGCTCAGAGCCCCGATCTGGCAGAGTTCTGGCGCGAGGCTGCTCGCCGGGGCTCGCCTTGCCCAGACTTGCCTTGCTTTTAGGCTCCCTCCCAGGAAGGAGCTGTCTGAGCGAGCCTGGGAGACGCCACTGGCGCCTTCTTGCCTCAGCTCCAATCCTGCCTTGCCTTTGCACTTAGGTCCAGCGTCCTTGGGAGGCTTAGGGGTGGTGGGTTGCACACTGCCAAGGGCTCAGCAGTGAGAGCTCTGTCAGAGGGAAGGAAGGGCAACTGCAGGGCTCCTCCAGCGGTTCTGGCCGCCCAGATCAGCGCCGCACGGAGAGCACCAGGCTCCCAGGCCCCTGGCTGGGGTTTTCAGCCCCGCACACACGGAGGCTGATTCCTTGGGTGCCCAGAAAGTGTATGACAGACGTAGGTTCCCTAGCACTCTCCTCCCCAGCAGAGACATGTGCAGGTGTTTGGGGCCTGATCCTGCGTGTCTGGGTTCCTGCCCACAGCCCCAACTCAGGGGAAGCAGCCCCTGAGGCAAGACCTGCTGGAGGAGCCCTGCGCCCCCGCCTGATAGGCGAGTGCACAGCCAGCAGGGAAGCGAGCCTCCTCGGGGAAGAGGAGGCAGCAAGCCCCGTCAAGCTGAAATCCCTGCTTCACGAAGCTAAGTGCGACTCCAGTACGGCAGATCTCTAGCTCTGTCAGAGCCCGATCTGGCAGAGTTCCTGGCACCAAGATGCTCTGCCATAGGCGAGCCTTGCGCAGACTTGCCTTGCTTTAGGCTCCCTCCCAGGAAGGAGCAGGCTGTGTGAGGCTCGGAAACGCCACTGGCGCCTTCCTGCTTCAGCTCTACCCTGCCTTGCCTTTGCACTTAGGTCCCAAGCGTCCTTGAGGAGGCTTAGGGGCTGGTGGGTTGCACACTGCCAAGGGCTCCAGCAGTGAAAGCTCTGTCAGAGGGAAGCGAAGGGCAACAGCAGGGCTCCTCAGCGGTTCCTTGGCCGCCCAGACAAAGCTCCGCACGGAGAGCACCAGGTTCCAAGGGCCCCTGGCTGGGTTTTGCATCCCCACACTCCAGAGGCTGACTCCGTGGGTGCCTAGAAAGTGTGTGAGAGACGTAGGTTCCCTAGCACTCTCCTCCCCAGCAGAGACATGTGCAGGTGTTGGGGCCTGATCCTGCGTGTCTGGGTTCCGCCCACAGCCCCAACTCAGGGGAAGCAGCCCCTGAGGCAAGACCTGCTGGAGGAGCCCTGCGCGCCCGCCTGATAGGCGAGAGCACAGCCAGCAGTGTAGCGAGCCTCCTCGGGAGAAGAGGAGGCAGCCGAGCCCAGTCAAGAGGAAAGCCCTGCTTGCACGGAGCTAAGTGCGCCTCCAGTACGGCAGAGCTCTAGCTCTGCTCAGAGCCCCGATCTGGCAGAGTTTCTGGCGCGAGGCTGCTCGCCGGGGCTCGCCTTGCCCAGACTTGCCTTGCTTTTAGGCTCCCTCCCCAGGAAGGAGCTGTCTGAGCGAGCCTGGGAGACGCCACTGGTGCCTTCCTTGCCTCAGCTCCAATCCTGCCTTGCCTTTGCACATAGGTGCCAGCGTCGTTGGGAGGGCTTAGGGGTGGTGGGTTGCACACTGCCAAGGGCTTCAGCAGTGAGAGCTCTGTCAGAGGGAAGGAAGGGCAACTGCAGGGCTCCTCCAGCGGTTTCTAGGCCGCCTAGAATCAGCGCCGCACGAGAGCACCAGGCTCCCAGGGCCCCTGGCTGGGTTTTCAGCCCCGCACACACGGAGGCTGATTCCTTGGGTGCCCAGAAAGTGTATGACAGACGTAGGTTCCCTAGCACTCTCCTCCCCAGCAGAGACATGTGCAGGTGTTGGGGCCTGATCCTGCGTGTCTGGGTTCCTGCCCACAGCCCCAACTCAGGGGAAGCAGCCCCTGAGGCAAGACCTGCTGGAGGAGCCCTGCGCCCCCGCCTGATAGGCGAGTGCACAGCCAGCAGGGAAGCGAGCCTCCTCGGGGAAGAGGAGGCAGCCAGCCCCGTCAAGTGAAAGCCCTGCTTGCACGGAGCTAAGTGCGCCTCCAGTACGGCAGAGCTCTAGCTCTGCTCAGAGCCCGATCTGGCAGAGTTCCTGGCGCGAGGCTGCTCTGCCGGGGCTAGCCTTGCCCAGACTTGCCTTGCTTTTAGGCTGCCTCTCCAGGAAGGAGCAGGCAGCAGGAGCCTGGGAGTCGCCACTGGCGCCTTCTTGCCTCAGCTCCAATCCTGCCTTGCCTTTGCACTTAGGTCCCAGCCTCCTTAGGAGAGCTTAGGGGCTGGTGGGTTGCACACTGCCAAGGGCTCCAGCAGTGAGAATTCTGTCAGAGGGAAGGAAGGGCAACTGCAGGGCTCCTCCAGCGGTTCTTGGCCGCCCAGATCAGCGCCACACGGAGAGCACCAGGCTCCCAGGCCCCTGGCTGGGTTTTCAGCCCCGCACACACGGAGGCTGATTCCTTGGGTGCCAGAAAGTGTATGACAGACGTAGGTTCCCTAGCACTCTCCTCCCCAGCAGAGACATGTGCAGGTGTTGGGGCCTGATCCTGCGTGTCTGGGTTCCTGCCCACAGCCCCAACTCAGGGGAAGCAGCCCCTGAGGCAAGACCTGCTGGAGGAGCCCTGCGCCCCGCCTGATAGGCGAGTGCACAGCCAGCAGGGAAGCGAGCCTCCTCGGGGAAGAGGAGGCAGCCAGCCCCGTCAAGTGAAAGCCCTGCTTGCACGGAGCTAAGTGCGCCTCCAGTACGGCAGAGCTCTAGCTCTGCTCAGAGCCCGATCTGGCAGAGTTCCTGGCGCGAGGCTGCTCTGCCGGGGCTAGCCTTGCCCAGACTTGCCTTGCTTTAGGCTGCCTCTCCAGGAAGGAGCAGGCAGCAGGAGCCTGGGAGTCGCCACTGGCGCCTTCTTGCCTCAGCTCCAATCCTGCCTTGCCTTTGCACTTAGGTCCCAGCCTCCTTAAGGAGGCTTAGGGGCTGGTGGGTTGCACACTGCCAAGGGCTCCAGCAGTGAGAATTCTGTCAGAGGGAAGGAAGGGCAACTGCAGGGCTCCTCCAGCGGTTCTTGGCCGCCCAGATCAGCGCCACACGGAGAGCACCAGGCTCCCAGGCCCCTGGCTGGGTTTTCAGCCCCGCACACACGGAGGCTGATTCCTGGGTGCCCAGAAAGTGTATGACAGACGTAGGTTCCCTAGCACTCTCCTCCCCAGCAGAGACATGTGCAGGTGTTTGGGGCCTGATCCTGCGTGTCTGGGTTCCTGCCCACAGCCCCAACTCAGGGGAAGCAGCCCCTGAGGCAAGACCTGCTGGAGGAGCCCTGCGCCCCGCCTGATAGGCGAGTGCACAGCCAGCAGGGAAGCGAGCCTCCTCGGGGAAGAGGAGGCAGCAAGTCCCCGTCAAGCTGAAATCCCTGCTTCACGAAGCTAAGTGCGACTCCAGTACGGCAGATCTCTAGCTCTGTTCAGAGCCCGATCTGGCAGAGTTCCTGGCACCAAGATGCTCTGCCATAGGCGAGCCTTGCGCAGACTTGCCTTGCTTTAAGGCTCCCTCCCCAGGAAGGAGCAGGCTGTGTGAGGCTCGGAAACGCCACTGGCGCCTTCCTGGCTTCAGCTCTACCCCTGCCTTGCCTTTGCACTTAGGTCCCAAGCGTCCTTGAGGAGGGCTTAGGGGCTGGTGGGTTGCACACTGCCAAGGGCTCCAGCAGTGAAAGCTCTGTCAGAGGGAAGCGAAGGGCAACAGCAGGGCTCCTTCAGCGGTTCCTTGGCCGCCCAGACAAAGCTCCGCACGGAGAGCACCAGGTTCCAAGGGCCCCTGGCTGGGTTTTGCATCCCCACACTCCAGAGGCTGACTCCGTGGGTGCCTAGAAAGTGTGTGAGAGACGTAGGTTCCCTAGCACTCTCCTCCCCAGCAGAGACATGTGCAGGTGGTTGGGCCTGATCCTGCGTGTCTGGGTTCCGCCCACAGCCCAACTCAGGGGAAGCAGCCCCTGAGGCAAGACCTGCTGGAGGAGCCCTGCGCGCCCGCCTGATAGGCGAGAGCACAGCCAGCAGTGTAGCGAGCCTCCTCGGGAGAAGAGGAGGCAGCCGAGCCCAGTCAAGAGGAAAGCCCTGCTTGCACGGAGCTAAGTGCGCCTCCAGTACGGCAGAGCTCTAGCTCTGCTCAGAGCCCCGATCTGGCAGAGTTTCTGGCGCGAGGCTGCTCGGCCGGGGCTCGCCTTGCCCAGACTTGCCTTGCTTTTAGGCTCCCTCCCAGGAAGGAGCTGTCTGAGCGAGCCTGGGAGACGCCACTGGCGCCTTCCTTGCCTCAGCTCCAATCCTGCCTTGCCTTTGCACATAGGTGCCAGCGTCGTTGGGAGGCTTAGGGGTGGTGGGTTGCACACTGCCAAGGGCTTCAGCAGTGAGAGCTCTGTCAGAGGGAAGGGAAGGGCAACTGCAGGGCTCCTCCAGCGGTTTCTAGGCCGCCTAGAATCAGCGCCGCACGAGAGCACCAGGCTCCCAGGGCCCCTGGCTGGGGTTTTCAGCCCCGCACACACGGAGGCTGATTCCTTGGGTGCCCAGAAAGTGTATGACAGACGTAGGTTCCCTAGCACTCTCCTCCCCAGCAGAGACATGTGCAGGTGTTTGGGGCCTGATCCTGCGTGTCTGGGTTCCTGCCCACAGCCCCAACTCAGGGAAGCAGCCCCTGAGGCAAGACCTGCTGGAGGAGCCCTGCGCCCCCGCCTGATAGGCGAGTGCACAGCCAGCAGGGAAGCGAGCCTCCTCGGGGAAGAGGAGGCAGCAAGTCCCCGTCAAGCTGAAATCCCTGCTTACACGAAGCTAAGTGCGACTCCAGTACGGCAGATCTCTAGCTCTGTTCAGAGGCCCGATCTGGCAGAGTTCCTGGCACCAAGATGCTCTGCCATAGGCGAGCCTTGCGCAGACTTGCCTTGCTTTAAGGCTCCCTCCCCAGGAAGGAGCAGGCTGTGTGAGGCTCGGAAACGCCACTGGCGCCTTCCTGGCTTCAGCTCTACCCCTGCCTTGCCTTTGCACTTAGGTCCCAAGCGTCCTTGAGGAGGCTTAGGGGCTGGTGGGTTGCACACTGCCAAGGGCTCCAGCAGTGAAAGCTCTGTCAGAGGGAAGCGAAGGGCAACAGCAGGGCTCCTTCAGCGGTTCCTTGGCCGCCCAGACAAAGCTCCGCACGGAGAGCACCAGGTTCCAAGGGCCCCTGGCTGGGTTTTGCATCCCCACACTCCAGAGGCTGACTCCGTGGGTGCCTAGAAAGTGTGTGAGAGACGTAGGTTCCCTAGCACTCTCCTCCCCAGCAGAGACATGTGCAGGTGGTTGGGCCTTATCCTGCGTGTCTGGGTTCCCGCCCACAGCCTCAACTCAGGGGAAGCAGCCCCTGAGGCAAGACCTGCTGGAGGAGCCCTGCGCGCCCGCCTGATAGGCGAGAGCACAGCCAGCAGTGTAGCGAGCCTCCTCGGGAGAAGAGGAGGCAGCCGAGCCCAGTCAAGAGGAAAGCCCTGCTTGCACGGAGCTAAGTGGCCTCCAGTACGGCAGAGCTCTAGCTCTGCTCAGAGCCCCGATCTGGCAGAGTTCTGGCGCGAGGCTGCTCGGCCGGGGGCTCGCCTTGCCCAGACTTGCCTTGCTTTTAGGCTCCCTCCCAGGAAGGAGCTGTCTGAGCGAGCCTGGGAGACGCCACTGGTGCCTTCCTTGCCTCAGCTCCAATCCTGCCTTGCCTTTGCACATAGGTGCCAGGCGTCGTTGGGAGGCTTAGGGGTGGTGGGTTGCACACTGCCAAGGGCTTCAGCAGTGAGAGCTCTGTCAGAGGAAGGGAAGGGCAACTGCAGGGCTCCTCCAGCGGTTTCTAGGCCGCCTAGAATCAGCGCCGCACCGAGAGCACCAGGCTCCCAGGCCCCTGGCTGGGGTTTTCAGCCCCGCACACACGGAGGCTGATTCCTTGGGTGCCCAGAAAGTGTATGACAGACGTAGGTTCCCTAGCACTCTCCTCCCCAGCAGAGACATGTGCAGGTGGTTGGGGCCTGATCCTGCGTGTCTGGGTTCCTGCCCACAGCCCCAACTCAGGGAAGCAGCCCCTGAGGCAAGACCTGCTGGAGGAGCCCTGCGCCCCGCCTGATAGGCGAGTGCACAGCCAGCAGGGAAGCGAGCCTCCTCGGGGGAAGAGGAGGCAGCCCAGCCCCGTCAAGTTGAAAGCCCTGCTTGCACGGAGCTAAGT
>NW_017216231.1:0-13327 GCF_001704415.2 Capra hircus
ATGGCTTTGAGGCTTTCCACGAGCTTTCCCACGAGGCTTTCCCACAGGGCTGTCCCACGTGCCACCGTGGTGTGAGTCGATCCGCTTGAAAGTCGAGGCAGTGCAGGGAAAACAGGTTTCCCTGGAATGGACTGAGACATCTGGGGGACTCTGGGAATGTGGCACGACCCTGGAGTTCCTCTCGCCTTTCCTGTGGAGAGCGCCTCCTCTTGAGATGCGACGGGAACGCCGGGAATTCTTTCCCGACACGCAGGGAAAGGATCCCTCCTCTCGAGCTAGGAGGCGGAAACGGGGGGCTCCTCTGGATGTGGCGGGACTCTCGTGCTTCCTCTCGAGTGGAGACGGGTATGTCGGGGAACTTCTTGAGTTGCAGCAAGGGTGTGAAGGACCCTTTGGAAGTTCCAGAGTTAGTTGATTAGCCTCGACGCCTCAGCGGAAATGGGCCTCATCTCGCCTGGAGGGGAGAACCTCCTGGATTTTCTCGAGTTGCGGCAGGATCTCGACTTACGACGGGGACCTCAGGGACCCGCTCTGGTGGCCTCATGAAAGGCCAGTTCCCCATGCAGTTGCTCGGGGGCTCCTCGGGATTTCTCTCCCGTCGATGCCGGGGCCTAAGATCTTGTGTGGAGTCAGGTGCCGGAACCTGAGGATTCCTCTCCAGTGCTGACATGGATCTTCGGGGTACTTCTGGAGTACTCCCCAGGGGCAGTCAGATCCTCGGTCTCGAGTGGGGGCATGCACGTGCGCTTTCCTCCCGAGCTTTAGCAGCAGTGTCACAACTTCCTTCGCATGGATCAACGGATGTGGTTATCAGCTTTCCCGAGGCTTTCCCACGAGCTTTCCCAACGAGGCTTTCCCACAGGGCTGTCCACGTGCCACCGTGGCTGTGAGTCGATCCTCGGCTTGAAAGTCGAGGACAGTGCAGGGAAAACAGGTTTCCCTGAATGGACTGAGACATCTGGGGGACTCTGGGAATGTTGGCACGACCCTGGAGTTCCTCTCGCCTTTCCTGTGGAGAGCGCCTCCTCTTGAGATGCGAGAGGAATGCCGGGAATTCTTTCCCGACGCCGCAGGGAAAGGATCCCTCCTCTCGAGCATAGGAGGCGGAAACGAGGGCTCCTCTGTATGTGGGCGGGACTCTCGTGCTTCCTCTCGAGTGGAGACGGGTATGTCGGGGAACTTCTTGAGTTGCAGCAAGGGTGTGAAGGACCCTTTGGAAGTTCCAGATAGTTAGATGTGATTAGCCTCGAGACGCCTCAGCGGAAATGGGCCTCATCTCGCCTGGAGGGGAGAACCTCCTGGATTTTCTCGAGTTAGCGGCAGGTGCTCTCGACTTATGACGGGGACCTCAGGGACCCGCTCTGGTGGCCTCAGGAAAGGCCAGTCCCCATGCGAGTTGCTCTGGGGCCTCTCGGGATTCCTCTCCCGTCGATTGCCGGGGCCTAAGATCTTGTGTGGAGCCGGTGCCGGAACCTGAGGTTTCCTCTCCAGTGCTGACATGGATCTTGGGGTACTTCTGTAGTCTCCCCAGGGGAGTCAGTCCTCGTCTCGAGTGGGGGCATGCACGTGCGCTTTCCTTCCGAGCTGTAGCAGCAGTGTCGCGGTTCCCTTCGTGTGGATCAAGGGATCTGTGGCTTTCCCTCGAGGCTTTCCCTCGAGGCTTTCAGACGAGGCTTTTCCACGAGGCTTTCCCACAGGGATGTCCCACGTGCCGCCGTGGTGTGAATCGATCCTCGGCTTGAACGTCGAGGCAGTGCAGGGAAAACAGGTTTCCCTGGAATGGACTGAGATATCTGGGGGACTCTGGGAATGGTGGCACGACCCTTGAGTCCGTCTCGCCTTTCAGGTGGAGAGCGCCTCCTCTTGAGATGCAACGGGAACGCCGGGAATTCTTTCCCGACCCTGCAGGGAAAGGATCCCACCTCTCGAGCTAGGAGGCGGTAACGGGGCTCCTCTGGATGTGGGCGGGACGCTCGTGCTTCCTCTCGAGTGGAGACGGGTATATCCGGGAACTTGTTGAGTTGCAGGAAGGGTGTGAAGGACCCTTTGGAAGTTCCAGAGGGTAGGTGTGATTAGCCTCGAGACGCCTCAGCAGAAAGGAGCCTCACCTCGCCTGGAGGGGAGAACCTCCTGGATTTTCTCGAGTTGCTGCAGGTGCTCTCGACATACGACGGGTATCTCAGGGACCCGCTCTGGTGGCCTCAGGAAAGGCCAGTCCACAAGCGCGTTGCTCGGGGGCCTCTCGGGATGCCTCTCCCATTGATGCCGGGACGTAAGACCTTGTGTGGAGTCGGTGCCTGAACCTGAGGATTCCTCTCCAGTGCTCACATGGATCTTGGGTTACTTCTGGAGTCTCCCCAGGGGAGTCAGTCCTCGTCTCGCGTGGGGGCATGCACGTGCGCTTTTCTCCCGAGCTGTAGCAGCAGTGTCACGCTTCCCTTCGCGTGGATCAAGGGATCTGTGGATTTCCCTCGAGGTTTTCCCACGAGGCTTTCCCACGAGGCTTTCCCACGAGGCTTTCCCACAGGGCTGACCCACGTGTCACCGTTGTGTTAGTCGATCCTCGGCTTGAAAGTCGAGGCAGTGCAGGGAAAACAGGTTTCCCTGGAATGGACTGAGACATCTGGGGGACTCTGGGAATGGTGGCACGACCCTGGAGTTCCTCTCGCCTTTCCTGTGGAGAGCGCCTCCTCTTGAGATGCGAGGGGAATGCCGGGAATTCTTTCCCGACCACGCAGTGAAAGGATCCCTCCTCTCGAGCCATGAGGCGGAAACGAGGCTCCTCTGGATGTGGCTGGACTCTCGTGCTTCCTCTCGAGTGGAGACGGGTATGTCGGGGAACTTCTTGAGTTGCAGCAAGGGTGTGAAGGACCCTTTGGAAGTTCCAGAGGTTAGGTGTGATTAGCCTGGGGACGCCTCAGAGGAAATTGGCCTCATCTCCCCTGGAGGGGAGAACCTCCTGCATTTTCTTGAGTTGGTGCAGATGTTCTCGCGTTACGATGGGGACCTCAGGGACCCGCTCTGGTGGCCTCAGGAAAGGCCAGTCCCCATGCGAGTTGCTTGGGGGCCTCTCGGGATTCCTCTCCCTTCGATGCCGGGGCCTAAGACCTTGTGTGCAGTCGGTGCCAGAACCTGAGGATTCCTCTCCAGTGCTGACATGGATCTTGGGGTACTTCTGGAGTCTCCCCAGGGGAGTCAGTCCTCGTCTCGAGTGGGCGCCTGCACGTGCGCTTTCCTCTCGAGCTGTAGCAGCAGTGTCACGCTTCCCTTTGCGTGGATCAAGGGATCTGTGGCTTTCCCTCGAGGCTTTCCCACGAGGCTTTCCAACGAGGCTTTCCCACAGGGCTGTCCCACGTGCCACCGTGGTGTGATTCAATCCTCGGCTTGAAAGTCGAGGCAGTGGAGGGAAAACAGGTTTCCCTGGAATGGACTGAGACATCTGCGGGACTCTGGGAATGGTGGCACGAGCCTTGAATCCCTCTCGCCTTTCAGGTGGAGAGCGCCTCCTCTTGAGTTGCAACGGGAACGCCGGGAATTCTTTCCCGACCACGCAGGGAAAGGATCCCTCCTCTCGAGCTATGAGGCGGAAACGGGGCTCCTCTGGTATGTGGGCGGGACTCTCGTACTTCCTCTCGAGTGGAGACGGGTATGTCGGGGAACTTCTTGAGTTGCAGCAAGGATGTGAAGGACCCTTTGTAAGGTCCAGAGGTTAGGTGTGATTAGCCTTGAGACACCTCAGCGGAAATGGTCCTCATCTCGCCTGAAAGGGAGAACCTCCTGGATTTTCTCAAGTTCCGGCAGGTGCTCTAGACCTACGACGGGGCCCTCAGGGACCCGCTCTGGTGGCCTCAGGAAAGGCCAGTCCCCATGCAAGTTGCACGGGGACCTCTCGGGATTCCTCTCCCGTCGGTCCGGGGCCTAAGACCTTGTGTGGAGTCGGTGCCGGAACCTGAGGATTCCTCTCCAGGGCTGACATGGATCTTGGGGTACTTCTGTAGTCTCCCCAGGGGAGTCAGTCCTGGTCTCGAGTGTGGGCATGCAAGTGCGCTTTCCTCCCGAGCTGTAGCAGCAGTGTCACGCTTCCCTTCACTTGGATCAAGGGACATGTGGCTTTCCCTCGAGGCTATCCCATGAGGCTTTCCCACGAGGCTTTCCCAAAGGGTTGTCCCACGTGCCACCATGGTTTGAGTCGATTCTCGGCTTGAAAGTCGAGGCGGTGCAGGGAAAACAGGTTTCCCTGGAATAGACTGAAATATCTGGGGGACTGTGGGAATGGTGGCATGACCCTGGAGTTCCTCTCGGCTTTCCTGTGGAGAGCGCCTCCTCTTGAGATGCGACGGAAACACTGGGAATTCTTTCCCGACGACGCAGGAAAAGGATCCCTCTTCTCCAGCTAGGAGGTGGAAACGGGGCTGCTCTTGATTGGGCGGGACTCTTGTGCTTCCTCTTGAGTGGAGACGGGTATGTCGGGGAACTTCTTGAGTTGTAGCAAGGGTGTGAAGGCCCCTTTGTAAGTTCCAGAGGTTAGGTGTGATTAGCCTGGGGACGCCTCAGAGGAAATGGGCTTCATCTCGCCTGGAGGGCAGAACCTCCTGCATTTTCTCGAGTTGGTGCAGGTGTTCTCCCGTTATGACGCGGACCTCAGGGACCCGCTCTGGTGGCCTCAGGAAAGGCCAGTCCCCATGCAAGTTGCACGCGACCTCTCGGGATTCCTCTCCCGTCGGTGCCGGGGTCCTAAGAAATTGTGTGGAGTCGGTGCCGAAACCTGAGGATTCCTCTCCAGGGCTGACATGGATCTTGGGGTACTTCTGTAGTCTCCCCAGGGGAGTCAGTCCTGGTCTCGAGTGTGGGCATGCAAGTCCGCTTTCCTCCCGAGCTGTAGCAGCAGTGTCACGCTTCCCTTCGCGTGGATCAAGGGTTCTGTGGCTTTCCCTCTAGGCTTTCCCACGAGACTTTCCCACGAGTCTTTCCCACTGGGCTGTCCCACGTGCCACCAACGTGTGAGTCGATCCTTGGCTTGAAAGTCGAGGCAGTGCACGGAAAACAGGTTCCCTGGAATGGACTGAGACGTCTGGTGGACTCTGGGAATGGTGGCACGACCCGGGAGTTCCTCTTGCCTTTCCGGTGGAGAGCGCCTCCTCTTGAGATGAGACGGGAACGCCGGGAATTCTTTCCCGACCACGCAGGGAAAGATCCCTCCTCTCGAACTATGAGACGGAAACGGGGCTCCTCTGGATGTGGGCGGGACTGTCGTGCTTCCTCTCGAGTGGAGATGGGTATGTCGGGCAACTTCTTGAGTTGCAGCAAGGGTGTGAAGGACCCTTTGGAAATTCAAGAGGTTAGGTGTGATTAGCGTCGAATCGCCTCAGCAGAAATGGGCCTAATCTCGCCTGGAAGGGAGAACCTCCTGGATTTTCTCGAGTTCGGCTGGTGCTCTCGACTAACGACGGGGACCTCAGGGACCCGCTCTGGTGGCCTCAGGAAAGGCCAGTCCCCATGCGAGTTGCTCGGGGGCCTCTCGGGATTCCTCTCCCTTCGATGCCGGGCCTTTAGACCTTGTTTGGAGTCGGTGCCGGAACCTGAGGATTCCTCTCCAGTGCTGACATGGATCCTGGGGTACTTCTGGAGTCTTCCCAGGGGAGCAGTCCACGTCTCGAGTGGGGGCATGCACGTGCGCTTTCCTCCCGAGCTGTAGCAGCATTGTCACCCTTCCCTTTGCGTGGATCAAGGGATCTGTGGCTTTTCCTCAACGCTTTCCAACGAGGCTTTCCCACGAGGCTTTCCCACAGGGCTGTCCCACGTGCCATCATGGTGTGAGTGGATCCTCGGCTTGAAAGTCGAGGCAGTGCAGGGAAAACAGGTTTCCCTGGAATGGACTGAGACATCTGGGGGACTCTGGGAATGGTGGCACGACCCTGGAGTTCCTCTCGCCTTTCCTGTGGACAGCGCCTCCTCTTGAGATGCGACAGGAACGCCGGGAATTCTTTCCCGAGCACGCAGAAAAGAATCCCTCCTCTCGAACTTGGAGGCGGAAACGGGGCTCCTCTGGATGTGGCCGGGACTCTCGTGCTTCCTCTCGAGTGGAGACGGGTATGTTGGGGAACTTCTTGAGTTGCAGCAAGGGTGTGAAGGATCCTTTGGAATTCCAGAGGTTAGGTGTGTTTAGAGTCGAGACGCCTTAGCGGAAATGGGCCTCATCTCCCCTGGATGGGAGAATCTCCTGGATTTTTTCGAGTTGTGGTACTTGCTCTCGCCTTACGACGGGGACCACTGGGACCCGCTCTGGTGGCCTCAGGAAAGGCCAGTCCGCCATGCGAGTTGCTCGGGGGCCTCTCGGGATTCCTCTCCCGTCGATGCCAGGGCCTAAGACCTTGTGTGGAGTCGGTGCCTGCCGGGGTCCACCCCCAGTGGATCCAGGTAATTCGAAGGGTAGACGGCGTTGGCTTGGAAAGACTTGTTTGTTTATTAATGTAAGATTAGATTAAGAAACTATAGTGTAGTAATAAGATTAAGTGGAGGAAGAGAGCTGAATAGCTTGGTTTACGTGGAAGGCCAATAAAATTCCAGACAAGGAATTTGCACCATCTACTTTGGGCCACCGGCGCACGCTTGAATATCTAAGGGTGCCTCGCCTTAAGCTCCCTTTCGTGCGGGTCTTAACAGCCGGGGCAAGTAAGTAGACCTGGCGAGCCTCCGCGCCCCAGATGGAGATTCAACCTGAAGTTAAAGTAAAGAGCAGAGAGAGGGAAGGGAAGAGAAGAAGAGAGAGAGAGAGACATGGGGGGAGCCAGAGTCCCAAGAAACCAGGCCGAGAGACTAGTTCGAGAAACTGGCCCCCATCCTTTATTGTTCAGAAGGCCTTTTATACTTTTGATAAAACACGGAGATCATTGGGTAACACAAAATTATGTAGCGTTCGCAACCCAGATTCTTTCCGTATATCATTTTGTATACAAAAGGTCTCAGGTGATTTACATTATCTTTTGGCCAAGAGGCTTGTTAACACTTTTTGGCTCTCTTCCTTAATGAATGATAATTTTGTTTCCCCTGAAGTGTTTTTCTTTTTTTAATCTGCATCTCCTTAAAGCATTAAAGTTACATCTCTATAGAACAAAGGTGCAGTGGGATATAACAAAGAAGGTACTTAACTCAAAGATCTAATGTTGCTAATACCAGGTCTACTACTTGTTTTTCTATATACCAACTATATCTAAAAATAAAGGATATGAAAATTTAGCAGCAAGCATTGACCCAAAAAATGAAACCTTTAATCAGTCCTATTCTAAAGATTTTGACTCCTCGGAAGCTCCTACATTCCTAGGATGTTTTAAGCTTCCTGTGCCTCCTGCCTCAGGAGGCTTCAAACAATCACATGCGCAGCTGTAGGAGTCCTGCAGGCAGGCTAGAAAGCCATCGGAGGGGTTTTTGGATTGAAACACTCTTTCAAATGCAGAAGACTAAAGCCCTGATTTGACTTTTTCCCAGAAAATGTCAGAAGAGTGGAAAAGCAGAGCACAAAAGCCGGCAGATTTTTGTTGGGGTACGTGCTTAGGAATTTGCAGAGGGGTCCCTGAAGTCTGAGCACGCCTTGCGTATGTCAGCTTCCTTCCTCATGACCTTGTCACGGGCGGGATTCCTCACACTGGCTCCCAGCATCTCACCCTGTTTTATTTTAAATAATTAATTATTTATGTTTAAAATCAGGTGCAGTTCTGTCGCGAGATTCCGAATGCTCTGCCGAAGAATCTAGACAATACAGGGAAGAATGATTATGAGGAGCAAGATTATAAAGAGTAGACAGAATAGTCTTTCCAGAAATGAAGTTAGAGAAAGAGTGGAAAAAGTCATTGGCTTCTCCTGAGGTGGTAAAATCTAATCGGGAGTGTTCCAAGGTCTGAATCTGGTTATGCAGTTTCCCTAAGTCTAAACTAATATCTGAGCTGTTCCAAAACACCTAAAACTTGATTTTTTAACATATTGGGCATTTACACTTGTTGAGTCAATGACCGCTGCCATAGTAACAATAACAGTTATTGTAACACAGCAAGAACATAATTATCATATCAATAAGTTGTTACAGTTACAGGACATCTTTAAAACCACAAAAGAGCAGACATTACTTTGAGGAGTTAAACAAGATGAAAACATCCATGGTTGACAAGTCGCTACATTAGGTACGTTAAGTTTTCTGGAATCATTGGTGAAAAGAAGAACATAAGGAGAGGATAGACAAGCCAAAATAGAGTAAATAGAGTCATTTTCTGGTTGGAGTTTGCGCTGCAGCAGCTGTTAGTCCCGCCGGGATCTTGATGTTTCTTTTGCCTCTTCTGCCGGTGGGAGCAGCGGCCTTCACCCCGCCCTCTGACACTGGCGCTGTTACGGGGCTGCGAGTGCGGTGCACTGGGTTCCGTCAGTCAGGCTGGCCCCGCCCGCAGCTTTTGGTGCATGGCTGTTTCCCGCGGCGGTGGCGGCAGAGAAGTTCCCTTTTTCTTTTGTGGCGAATCAGTCTGTCCGGGATCCAAATTGACGAATCTGCACCCTGTGGAAAAAATATAAACACTTCCTCGACCCGCAGCAAATTCTGGGTCGGGATCTTTTTGTTATCTGGAGATCTTTTTGCTTTACCAATGGCTTTTTATTTTACTGTTCCAAACGAATCAGCATTTAACTTATTACAAAGAGAACATGTTGTAAAATCTGATGGGGGAAAACTATACTTAATTTCTCCTTTTTTAATTTTTGAATTAACAAAGCACGTGAGGGTAAATGATGCAAGATCTGATCACAAGAATTTCCTATAGCAATCTGCCAATCATCAAACATTTGAAAAGCATCAAGTTGTTTTTTGTTATATGGAATTACAATTTTTGATGGCTCTTTACTAAACAATTTAATAAATCAGTATGCTTGAATTAATCTTTTAAATTAATATGGCAGTAATTTTTTCTTAGGCAGAGGCCATTGTTCCACCAAGTTGGGATAAGATAAAACTATTTTTTGGGGGGTCATTAGATGGAACCAATGGGCCTTCTTGTCACAAGCATCCTGTAGGTATACATTTTGTGGCAAGAATAATTTAATCTCCTTTTTTGGCAATATTAATCTTAATTAACTGATCATTTAAAGCCTCATTCACTTTAACGAAAGCCAACTGTGTCACACTAGTCAACTTTTTCTTAGAACTGGGATTAGGATTGTTTTTTTTTCAGCAATCAAACAAAAGGCTTTAAATCTACAAAAGTCAGTTTTAAATGTGGGCATATCCAATTAATATCAACTAATAATTTTTGGAAATCATTTAAAGTTAGTAAACAATCTCTCAGCAGCTTTAAAAGGACATTATCAGTTTTAAAACTTTTGGCAGACCCAAATATAAGAAGCAAGAAAAGCTTTTTTAATGATCTTTTTATAACCCAAATCTGGTCTATAGCCTTTTAGATGACAAGTAGCCATTTAATCTTTGCTTGAATACTTCCAGCAACGGGGAGCTCACTATTCACCAAGGTTTTAAACTCTCTCTCACCTCTTACTCTATAGCATTTTTATCCTGCATACCACCTTTTCTAATCCCACCAACTCCTTTTCAGTAGTATATGTTGGCCAGGAGCTGCGCTAGTCTCTCAGCAATCTAAGAAACGTCTTGTCTATTGTCTAACAGCCATGACATTTTATATCTTTAAAAAATCTTTTAAAGGCCAAGAAGCTGCAATTTTTTGCACCCAAAAAGCTAGATCTAGATCCTCTGGGGCTTTTTTTGTCTGGTTTTTTCTGTCTGGTAATAAGGTAAAAGCAAAAGCTGTGCTAGTTTTTTAATTTTAATTACACAGTTTTAGCAGGTGGCGATATCAAAACTTCAATTTTTTAGTATAATCAGAATTTACTACACAAGAACTACCGAATTTTTTGAAAAGAAAGCAAGCTATGCCCCAGCACAAGTCTTACAATGTCCTCAGGAAGGGGACTAGCCACTGGAATCTGAGTCAGGAGCTATTATTATTAAGGTGGTGGAACTGAGGTCCAGGCCTGAGCTACCTGGGGTTGTTTGGCACGGCTTGTTTATCTCTGTTTAGCAAGACATTTTGGCAAAAAATGTTCTATTTGGCCTCAAGAGAAACCATTTTTGCATTTGTAAAGTCCTTTTTATTACGAATATTTTTCTTTTTTTTTCCTGTTTTTCTTCCTTTTTCTTTTTTTTGTTGGGTGAGGCCCCTCCTGAGGGGATTTTATGCAAGGAGCAAGCTCTGTTTTAAAAGCTCTTTTGCTCAAAAATATTGTCACTATCGTTTTCAAACTTAAGCAATGTTCTGGGAGGCTTTGGATATAAAGTGGGGAGTTCTTAAGCCCTGGGGAGGCGCAAGCAGAGGTTGCAGTGGTCGCCTTAAATAAGACAACTCTTTTAAAGGTTTGGTTTGTGTAGAGGGGGAGGGGGCTCTCCAGGGCGCTCGGCCGCTGCGTCCTATAAGCACCCTCCTTCCTCGGGAGGAAGAGTACAGTCTCTCTCCTTTTGTTTGCCAATGGCAGAAAATATGATCTGCGTAATAGGTGGAGACCCACTACGATCCACTGCTATAGTCTCTCCCATAGAGCTATCTAACTAACAGCCTCATGACGGGGGTCCAGAACATTTGTAATAATATTTTACAGAGCAAAAGCTTTTACAGGCCCATGCAAAGTATAATTAGTTTTTAGCTGTTTTATTACCTTTATCCAAGTATCTAAATCTCTTTTCTGGAAACCAAGGACATTGGTCTCGTAACACGAGCCTTTTAATCTTTAATTTGTCTTTTTTGTTTAACAGTTACAAAATTACTTGTATAAAGAGGTGTCATTGGTTTTGAGTCATTGTTACCCGTGTCAGAAAATTAAGAGTTATAGAAAAGTCTGGCCTTGACAAAAAGGTTTTACCTTAGCCAAGGGGGTTTTGTTTTAAACCCTAAGATAGCAGGTTTCTTTTCAACCTCTAGAGCACCAGGTTTCTCTTAAACCCTTGAACACTTCCCACTCGTCCTCACCCTGTCTATCCTACAGGGGGGTCCCGTGGCACCCTGAGTGGGGTCCTAGCCGTCCCGAACACTCAACACTGGGGGAGTACCCGAAAGTACTCCGGGGGGAGTGATTAAGTCACTCCGGGGGGAGCAACAGAGAGTGCTCCGGGGGGAGCAACAGAGAGTGCTCCGGGGGGAGCTTCTTGCTCCGAGGAACCTACCTTTGAATAAGCCTGTTCCGGGCACCACTTGCTGGGGTCCAGCCCCGGTGGATCCAGGGAATTCGAAGGGTGGACGGCGTTGGCGTGGAAAGACTTGTTTGTTTATTAATGTAAGATTAGATTAAGAAACTATAGTGTAGTAAGAAGATTAAGTGGAGGAAGAGGGCTGAATAGCTTGGTTTATGCGGAAGGCCAATAAAATTCCAGACAAGGAATTTGCACCATCTACGTTGGGGCGCACCGGGCGCACGCTTGAATATCTAAGGGTGCCTCGCCTTAAGCTCCCTTTCGTGCGGGTCTTAACAGCCGGGGCAAGTAAGTAGACCTGGCGAGCCTCCGCGCCCCAGATGGAGATTCAGCCTGAAGTTAAAGTAAAGAGCAGAGAGAGGGAAGGGGAGAGAAGAAGAGAGAGAGAGAGACATGGGGGGAGCCAGAGTCCCAAGAAACCAGGCCGAGAGACTAGTTCGAGAAACTGGCCCCCATCCTTTATTGTTCAGAAGGCCTTTTATACTTTTGATAAAACACGGAGATCATTGGGTAACACAAAATTATGTAGCGTTCGCAACCCAGATTCTTTCCGTATATCATTTTGTATACAAAAGGTCTCAGGTGATTTACATTATCTTTTGGCCAAGAGGCTTGTTAACACTTTTTGGCTCTCTTCCTTAATGAATGTTAATTTTGTTTCCCCTGAAGTGTTTTTTTTTTTTAATCTGCATCTCCTTAAAGCATTAAAGTTACATCTCTATAGAACAAAGGTGCAGTGGGATATAACAAAGAAGGTACTTAACTCAAAGATCTAATGTTGCTAATACCAGGTCTACTACTTGTTTTTCTATATACCAACTATATCTAAAAATAAAGGATATGAAAATTTGGCAGCAAGCATTGACCCAAAAAATGAAACCTTTAATCAGTCCTATTCTAAAGATTTTGACTCCTCGGAAGCTCCTACATTCCTAGGATGTTTTAAGCTTTCTGTGCCTCCTGCGGTCAGGAGGCCTCAAACAATCACATGCGCAGCTGCACGAGTCGTGCAGGCAGGCTAGAAAGCCATCGGGGGTTTTTGGATTGAAACACTCTTTCAAATGCAGAAGACTAAAGCCCTGAATTGACTTTTTCCAGAAAATGTCAGAAGAGTGGAAAAGCAGAGCACAAAAGCCGGCAGATTTTTGTTGGGGTACGTGCTTAGGAATTTGCAGAGGGGTCCCTGAAGTCTGAGCACGCCTTGCGTATGTCAGCTTCCTTCCTCATGACCTTGTACGGGCGGGATTCCTCACACTGGCTCCCAGCAGGTGCCGGACCCTGAGGATTCCTCTCCAGTGCTGACATGGATCTTGGGTACTTCTGGAGTCTCCCCAGGGGAGTCAGTCCTCGTCTCGAGTGGGGGCATGAACGTGCGGTTTCCTCTCGAGCTGTAGCAGCAGAGTCAGCCTTCCCTTCGCGTGGATCAAGGGATCTGTGGCTTTCCCTCGAGGCTTTCCCCGAGGCTTTCCCACGAGGCTTTCCCACAGGGCTGTACCACGTGCCACCGTGGTGTGAGTCGATCCTCGGCTTGAAGGTCGAGGCAGTGCAGGGAAAACAGGTTTCCCTGAATGGACTGAGACATCTTGGGGGAGTGTGGGAACGGTGGCACGAACCTGGAGTTCCTCTCCCGTTTCAAGTGGAGAGCGCCTCCTCTTGAGATGCGACGGGAACGCTGGGAATACTTTCCGAACACGCAGGGAAAGGATCCCTCCTCTAGAGCTATGAGGCGGAAACGGGGCTCCTCTGTATGTGGGCGGGACTCTCGTCCTTCTTCTCGAGTGGAGTCGGGTATGACGGGGAACTTCTTGAGTTGCAGCAAGGGTGTGAAGACCCTTGGAAATTCCAGCGTTTAGGTGTGATTAGCCTCGAGGAGCCTCATCGGAAAAGGCCTCATCTGCCTGGAGGGAGAACCTCCTGGATTTTCAAGAGTTGCGGCCGGTGCTCTCGACTTACCACGGGGACCTCAGGCGACCCGCTCTGGGGCCTCAGGAAAGGCCAGTCCCCTTGCGAGTTGCTCGGGGGCCTCTCGGGGGCCTCTCGGGTTCCTCCTCCCGTCCGATTCTGGGGCCTAAAACCTTGTGTGGAGTCACCGCC
>NW_017216232.1:0-13327 GCF_001704415.2 Capra hircus
ACAGTACTGCTCGAGGACTGATGAGTGAAAGAGTGGATGGGTGAATGATGTCTGTTGAAGTAGACATGTTGTTTGACTGTGAGCCCTGGGGAGGACAGCGTTATCATCCCCGTTTCCCATCTCCTAGCACAGGGTCTTGGCACACAGAGACACACTTAATACATACTTTCACATTTTGAACAATATTGATTGAATTGAAAACAACTCAAGTGGAATGAGAAATAAAAGAAATATTCAGTCTGACGTAGGAATCAAGCTGCCGAGTCCTCCTGCCCTCTAGCAGCAACTGAATGACCTGCAGCCATGTCTACAAAGAAGGCTAGACCCTGGTGTAAACCAAATCTTAGAATCAATTCAGAAGGCAAGTTTACTTCAACACTGTTCTGTAAAGGTTGATTCACCAGCTGAGAATTTCCTAGATCTGTACAGTCAAAAAACTTGTTTCCACTAAGTTATCTATTTCGTTACTTTACTATTTCAGGGGAGGTTCTGTGCCCTTTAAGATCTTCACGCAATCATTTAGGAGTGTATCAATCAGGCTAATAGCTATCTCAAGGGTGCTTTTATGTTTTACATGCAATAGATTTTTCAAATGCACATGTCAAAAACAAAATACTCTCCTTCCTGTAGGGAAAGAGCAAATTAGCCAAGATGGCATTGTCAGGCGCGCTCTCTCCCTGAGGCCTCTCACTGGGGCCTTGGGTTTGTAACTAATGATTATGGAAGAGCTGGATTACCTATAGCACTGCGCACATGCATCACATGGTACTCGCTTGGACTCTGGCTACTTTTGGTATCTAAGCTCCACCTGCAAAAGCTCTGCGGGAGGTGTGAGGTACGCCTTTATGAGTTTTGGCTATGAAAGCCCTGGTTACTACTGCACTGGGGCTAAGTTGGACCAACATCATGGTTATATTATATGAGGTTATGTTATGGTTTTTATGGCTGCTGCTACGGCGGCTGTGTCAGGCAGGACAGAGCTGTGTTATGGCGGCCATAACACAGCCAGGAGAGAACAAACGTGTCTGCAGTCCCTATGGCTCCTCCAGTCCTCCTCCAGTCCTCCTCCAGCCTCTTAGCTGATGCTTTGCATCTATCCTGCGTTCAGCAAACAGTGTGCACAGCATGAGCAGTGAGAAACTGGCATCATGAGCAGGATCAGCAATAGACTCCCCAAAGCAGGCTTGATTGTCCTCCGCTTTAAGATTGTTCTTACTAACATTACTCTGTATAATCTGGGACCATGGTGTCTAAACTCTGCTTTTTAATAAAGAATTTTGGCAACAGAAAATATCTGTCATGGTTATATAATACACAGTCAAATCTATGTCAGATGTAGTGCAGGAAGTGAGAACATACTCATGACTGTGAAACTTTCTTCAAACTACAACTATAACTGATCACATACATAACTTGAAGCCTCAGGACATGGAATTCCCAATCCAGGCAAGCACGACGAATACAGTGTGGGCGGACAGGTGAATTAAGCAGAAAGGCACGGGCTGACTAGGAAGTTGGGAACAGAGAAATCATCTTTTTAATGAAGATAATTGTGTGACTGAAATTGTGCTAACAACTTGTGTAGTTTAAATGTCATGAAGACTGTAATGCTATAACGTCATACTCCTAAAATGAGGAAAACCCTGGATACTTTGGATTGGCCACGGACATGGAAATGAGGTCAGTCCTTGTGGACAGTGGGAGGTCTGTCATTGTGGTGGGTCCTGAAGACCTTCTTGTACATGGACCCCACGCCTCCTTCTCAGCCCATCAACATACAAGGACGGAACTTCATGCTCCTCATATGAAGGTAGACAGTCACACACATCGGGTAGCAACCAGTGACACTTGCTTCCCCCAGTACAGAGGCCTCACCTGGATCCTCCTGAGAAGGGCAGGAAGGCATGGCTGTGTCGAGTAGAACCTGGTGCGAACCGGGTTGGGTCAAATACCTGCAGAGAGAGCACCAGGGCCTGGACATTCGGGGTCAAACCCCTCACATGAATGCACTGGGGGATAAGAATCCCAGAGAGGGAGCAGGGGAAAGGGTTTGGTGTCGAGAGAGGTCCCATCTCCTCCTCCCACGTCCATCGTACCTCTGGGTTCGGCCACACCTTCGGGTTGTGATGAAGCCCATAAATGGAGAGGGACAGTAAGATTCCTGTGGGGCAGAGGAGAGAGAGAAGCTGATGGTCCCATAGTGCAGGGGATGTGTGGCCTCGCAAAAGCCCGGGAGCCATCATGGGAGCAGCCTCCGTCACTCTGAATGGAATGATGCTCTTTCAAGACAGGTGGGCGGGGCATGACAAAGCACACGGTCACAGATTAGGGGTAGGTGACACAGCCCAGGACTGAGAATTAAAGGAACGGCAAGGATACACTTAGGAGCAGCTCAGGTGACAACTCACATTTATCAAGTGCCATCATGAACCTGGGGAATGTGCAAGAATCATTTAATCCTCACGCAAGCACTCCTGTCTCCACAAGCCCATGAAGCACCTGAGCCTCAGAGAGGTTAAGAGTTGGGTCTATGGTCCCACAATTAGGAGGGAACGGGCTGGGATTCAGACCCACTGGGTGCTGAGTCAGTGGGTGGCCTCCAGCCATGGCAGGGCTCTCAGACCTCATCATCACCTGCTCCTTGCCATCCGCCAGAGGGCACCTCAGAGACTAGAGCCTATGACCCATGTCAGTGGAGTCTCTTGAGCGCCCTCCTTATTTACACCCCATTTGGAAGCACCATGCCTCCCTCTGCTTCTGCCTTCATGATTCAAGTATTAGAATTTTAGGCTCCATCATAAGACCACGCAGAAGGGTCAACATTTACTTGTTGCCCTTTGTTACATTCAAGTTTTGTGTCAAACATTTTTTTCTTTCACTAGAGGTTAGTTACTTTCCAAAGGTGTGTTAGTTTCTGCCATGCTGCTGCTGCTGCTGCTAAGTCGCTTCAGTCGTGTCTGACTCTATGAGAGCCCATAGATGGCAGCCCACCAGGCTCTCCCTTCCCTGGGATTCTCCAGGCAAGTGCCGGGAGCCAGTGTGAGGAATCCCGCCCGTGACAAGGTCATGAGGCAGGAAGCTGACATACGCAAGGCGTGCTCAGACTTCAGGGACCCCTCTGGAAATTCCTAAGCATGTACCCCAACAAAAATCTGCCGGCTTTTGTGCTCTGCTTTTCCACTCTTACTGACATTTTCTGGAAAAAGTCAATTCAGGGCTTTAGTCTTCTGCATTTGAAAGAGTGTTTCAATCCAAAAACCCCTCCGATGGCTTTCTAGCCTGCCTGCAGGACTCTGCGCGTGTGATTGTTTGAGGCCTCCTGACCGCAGGAGGCACAGGAAGCTTAAAACATCCTAGGAATGTAGGAGCTTCCGAAGAGTCAAAATCTTTAGAATAGGACTGATTAAAGGTTTCATTTGTTTGAGTCAATGCTTGCTGCCAAATTTTCATATCCTTTATTTTTAGATATAGTTGGTATATAGAAAAACAAGTAGTAGACCTGGTATTAGCAACATTAGATCTTCGAGTTAAGGACCTTCTTTGTTATATCCCACTGCACCTTTGTTCTATAGAGTTGTAACTTTAAATGCTTTAAGGAGATGCAGATTAAAGAAAAACACTTCAGGGGAAACAAAATTAACATTCATTAAGGAAGAGAGCCAAAAAGTGTTAACAAGCCTCTTGGCCAGAAGATAATGTAAATCACCTGAGACCTTTTGTATACAAAATGATATGCGGAAAGAATCTGGGTTGCGAACGCTACATAATTTTGTGTTACCCATTTATCTCCGTGTTTTATAAAAAGTATAAAAGGCCTTCTGAACAATAAAGGAGGGGGGCCAGTTTCTCGGGCCAGCTTCTCGAACTAGTCTCTCGGCCTGGTTTCTTGGGACTCTGGCTCCCCCCATGTCTCTCTCTCTCTCTTCTTCTCTCCCTTCCCTCTCTCTGCTCTTTACTTTAACTTCAGGCTGAATCTCCACCTGGGGCGCGGAGGCTCGCCAGGTCTACTTACTTGCCCCGGCTGTTAAGACCCGCACGAAAGGGAGCTTAAGGCGAGGCACCCTTAGATATTCAAGCGGGCGCCGGTGGCCCAACGCAGATGGTGCAAATTCCTTGTCTGGAATTTTATTGGCCTTCCGCGTAAACCAAGCTATTCAGCCCTCTTCCTCCACTTAATCTTCTTATTACACTATAGTTTCTTAATCTAATCTTACATTAATAAACAAACAAGTCTTTCCACGCCAACGCCGTCCACCCTTCGAATTCCCTGGATCCACCGGGGCTGGACCCCGGCAGGCAAGAACACTGGAGTGGGTTGCCATTTCCTTCTCCAATGCAGGAAAGTGAAAAGTGAAAGTGAAGTCACTCAGTCGTGTCCGACTCTTTGCAACCCCATGGACTGCAGCCTACCAGGCTCCTCCGCAAGGTGCAGTTATGTATCTATATGGAGAGAGAGGGAAATGGCAACTCACTTCCGTATTCTTGCCTGACAAATGTCATGGACAGTGGAGCCTGGTGGGCTACGCTCTGTGGGGTCGCAAAAGAGCCAGACATCACTTAGCAACTAAACAACAACTATATCCCCTCCATCCTGCACCTCTCTCGCCTTCCGTGGGCGGGACTCTCGTGCTTCCTCTCGAGTGGAGACGGGTATGTCGGGGAACTTCTAGAGTTGCAGCAAGGGTGTGAAGGACCCTTTGGATGTTCCAGAGGTTAGGCGTGATTAGCCTCGAGATGCCTCAGCGGAAATGGGCCTCATCTCACCTGGAGGGGAGAACCTCCTGGATTTTCTCGAGTTGCGGCAGGTGCTCTCGACTTACGACGGGGACCTCAGGGACCCGCTCTGGTGGCCTCAGGAAAGGGAATTCTCTCAGCCAGAGACTCAGGCTGGGCTTCCCTTTATATAGGCAGCTTTCCACTAGATACATACTAGTATTTTACACATGATAGTCTATCTGTGCCGATGTTACTTTCTCAACTTGTCCTACCCTCTCCTTCCCCTCCTGCATCCACAAGTCCATTCCCTGTGTCTGCATCTACATTCCTGCTCTGCAGATACATTCATCAGCACTATTTTCGTAGAGTCTATGTTTACGTGTGTGTGTTAATACGCGATATTTGTTTTTCTCTTTCTGAGTGCTTCACTCTGTATAACACGCTGTAGATTTTTCCACCTCACTGCAACTGACTCATATTTGTTCCATTTTATACTGAGTAATATTCCATGTGTGTATGGACCGCAGCTTCATTATCCATTCATCTATCAGTGAACACCTTGGTTGCCTCCACGTCCTGGCTATTGTAAACAATGCTGCAATGGACACTGCGGCACATGTGCTCTTTGGATTCTGGTTTTCCCAAGATATGTTCCTAGCAGTAGGATTATTTAATATATGGTAGTATTAATCCTAGGATCTATGGAAAGGCATTCTTTAAAGGCTCATTCAAACTAGAGAATAAATGTTATCTTCAGGCAGACAAGAGCCAGAGCATCCTGAAACTGGAAACGCACAGGTGGATTTCTGGTCTAGCCATGTGTCCTACAGAGTGCTTAGCTGAGTGGGGAGGTGAAGTTCATACCTGCAGGTAAGGAGCGTCCATCAGGGAAGGTGATGGGCTTGCTCAGCTCTCTCTGCCAATGACTGGTACTGGTGGATAGAGTCTCATGGCCTCCTTGATGCACATGGTTGGTGTAGGGCATCTGGTCCAGATGGTCCCTGAAAGGAAGCCCATCTGAGGGCAGGCGGGACTGGACAACCACGGATTCTCTTGAGTTCAGGTAGGACAGGGTTCTTCCATCTCCAGGACACTCACCAGGTGATGGAAGCACCATCCGCAAGGAGGCTCTGGATCTCTTCCCGACACCTCTGCTGATGTCCTGGGTGGGAGGCTAGAGCATAGAGGATCCAGGAGATGCCACTGGCTGTGGTGTCGTGACCCTCAAACATGAACGTGTCCACCTCGGCACGGAGGTCCTCGTCAGACAAGCTGCTCCCATTCTCCATCTGTGGAGGCAGGGCCAGAGTTGCAGGTCTGCCCTTCCTGTGTGCTTCTGCACAAAGGCTCAGGCCTCTCCTGCCCACACTCACTCTGGCAAAGAGGAGGATGTCCAGGAAGTCCAAGTGCCTCCTGCTCCTCACCTTCTCCAGCTCTCCCTCCTTCTGCAGGTGAGCCTTCCTCTCCTTGATCACTGCATCTGTCCCAGAGCAGTGGTTCCCAGCCAGAGCTGAGGACTCTGGGCGGTTCAGAGTCTGCACCCACCATAAGCCCCTCTGCCCTTCAGGCCCAGTCTGGGTGCCAGGTGAATGAGGGTGAGGTTGGGACTGGCTGAGCATGTCAGGGATTAGAGTTCCAACATAGTCTACTCCAGACGGGAATCCCGACTCTAGCACAGCCCGTGGGGGCTCTGCCTGAATGCTGCTGGGAGGGGGTCTCACTCAGGCATCACCAACATGGTGCCTCCTGTAACTCCCTGTTCAACACCTGACACCCTGACCTCTGGATTCCCAGTCCCTGCAGCAGGCGGGTGTGTGCCAGCTCCTGAAGAGGAAGCAGAAGTCTGGGCTTTGCCTACGGGGTCAAGGCTAGGGCACGTGAGCCTGATGAAGCGGTGGGGTGGGGCTGTTGTGGTGGGGTTACTGTGGTGGGGGCGTTGGGTGGGGGGGTACCAGCCCAGGTGGGAGTGGAACCTGTGTGTTGATGGGCAAGCTGGCAGGCCCGGTGGTTCCAGCGGCCTTCAGGGGTCAGCCTGTAGATGAGGTCATTCTGGTGGAGAGCATTCCGCAGTCGGGAAACAACCAGATGACTGAGGTCCCTGATGGCCTGGATGTAGGACTGGGAGTTCCTGAAGGGAGAGGGCGCAGAAGAGACTGGAGTTGAGAGAGGCACTGACCTGGAGAGGGTCAGATTCCTCAGGTCACACCGAGGCATTGTGATTTCTGCCTCATTTCCCTGGAGCCCTCCCCCTGGAGTCCTTTACAGGTGTCCAGAGAGGCCAGGCTTCTCCCCGAGCAGGAGTCAGGGACCTCTGACTGAGTCAAGGGTGGTCTGGGTGGAATTTGACCGTGGTCCATGTCTCTCTGTAGAATGTTACTTTTTGTGCTGATAAGCATCCACACTGACCTTACTGCCCCTCAGGTAAGTCCTTCCCATTCATGAAAACAGGACCCTGCCCTTGAAGAGCTGTCACTGACCTGTCCGTCTGGACGCTGCCCTGGTGGCTGAAGGCGCACTTCATGATGGTGTCCAGGGTCATCGAGGAGACATGTCCAAAGATCTCCAGGTGTGAGTCCTGGCTGACGAGCTCCTCCCACTTGTCCTGTGGAGGGATGGGGACTGACCCTGCTCTGCTCCCCTAGAAGACCTGTGCTGCCAAGGCCAGGCTTTCTCTCTGTCTCTACATCTTGCAGATGAGATTTCCTCATCTTCTTAGCAGACATGTTTTAGCAAATTTGGCCTGTAACACCCATGTGTAACGTGATGCCTATTTTTTCTGAATCTTTCTTATACATGCAGTTATATTCTCCTCTAATATCCTAACTGATTCTGAATTATTTGGAATAATTTATGATAATAACCAACTTTGGCAGAGCAGAAAGCATAGTGTCTCAGGGACAGAGGGAGAACTTCTGTATCCTGATGTCAGATGTGGACAGGTGATATCCAACACTAGGAAGCAAAGATTTCAAGGCAAGGAAAAGCTAAAATGGCTCTAATGCAGCTCCTAGAAGGGGCATGAGCTACTCAATTGCTTTCATTCATCTAATGTTAGCTAAGAACCGATGGTACCTGTTCTGGATCAGAGATGATATTTGTGAAGGCCCAGCTCTGTGAGTGTAGACCTGGGCTCATTTCCTCCCATGAGTGGCTCAGTGATGTTCAGAATCCATGGAACCCAGGCCAGAGCCCACCTACATGACATCATGGGATGTCCACTCTGCCTCCACAGCTGCCATTGTCCAGGCCAGCCAGGGCCAATTTGTACTGACCTCCTTGATCTACTCCCCTGTGTTCAAACATGGAGACAGAAGAGTGGACCCTGAATACACCATGGCCCTGATTTCTCTTGGTGAGGAGAAAATTATGGATCCAAGCTGGTGCCTAGATGTTCCTCTGTCCCACCTAGCTTTAATGAGTGCTCTCTCGTACTAAGTCATGAGTGCGTCATTCTGGGTGGCTCTATTCAATGGGTGTGTGAGGGACATAAGTGTCTGATAGTGGACTTTGTCAGCTGTGCTGGATTCTAGTGTGTATGGAGACAAGCAATGGACTCACCAGCATCACTCCGACACAGTCGGCCATGATTCCCACGTAGGGCTTCAGGATGTCATAGTGGAAGGCTGGGGTCAGCATCCGCCGGTGCTGGAACCATGTCTGCCCCTCCAACAGCAGCAAACCTGTCCCTGAGCCACAGATGGATGTGTATGGGTGTCACAGAGACTAGGGCCCTCTTGGGAGGAACCAAGGGTGTCAAGAGAAGTCTCTTCATGGGCAAGGGTCAGTGAACCAGTATACTTCAGGGATGTGAATTTCCAGTATGTCTGTCCAAAGCAGGTGACTATGACAGCAATGAGGTCAAAAAAGTGTAAGGGGGCAGGTCATAAAAGAACGTATCAAAAAGTCAGGCAACATTAGGAAAGACTGAGAAGCGATGAAGAAGCAGCTAGGCTTCAGGAGGGCTAGAGCACCATTACAAAGACTGGTGGCGTTTTAGAAAAATGAGGTTTGATTCAGAGATGAGGGTGCCTGACACCTGTTTTGCTCTATTTGCACAAAGAGACCACTCTTGGTAAACCTAACAGGTGGGTGGTTGGCAGTTGTATTTAAATATACTTACCAATCCAGGGCTTTACGAATCTGTGGGTAATTGGAGATTTTGGGTCTGAAAAGTAAGGAGGGAAGATGGATGGGACCAAACATGGAGACAGCCTCTAGAGCACCTGAGGTCTAGACCTTGGGCTCCCTTCCCTTCCTGGTGCTTTTCAAATGGCAGTCACTCTGAAGCCACCACCCACTTGCCTCCCACCCCTGACTCTCTCTGTCCTGATAGTCACCGTGGTCCCAGGAATGTAGACTCAGTGTTGCAGAGCAGAACACCCACAGGACTAAGATGGTGAATTGCCCTGAAACATAGACTCTGTTCAGTGCCATAGAATGAGACAGAGTCTGTGATTATCCTATAGTCAGTGGTGGTCTGGCCATCTCAAGACCCAGGACTGGCAACAGTGAAAGGTGCCCAACCTAGGACAGTGTGGACAGGGAATTGGCTCCAGGTCTGGGATCATCTCAATTTGTTTGTAAAAAGAAGAGATGTAAAAGAGAATCCAGCCCCACCAGGAGTAAAGCATTTAATAACAGTAAATAATGTTGTCCTCTCTGGCTTTGGTTGGGTGGGTGTTTGGAGGAATTCAGGCCTTGGCATCTGATGTGCCTGCGTCTTCTGGAATTTCACACCCAGGGGCATGTACTCAAATGGAAGATTGTTTCCAGCTGAGGGTTTCCCTCTCACCTGATCTCCCCAGGACCATCTTCATGTAGTCAGGGTCGTAGACCAATACAAAGGCCCTTGTGCCCCACAGCCAGCGAACACAGGCCCTTGGGTATTTCTCTACCCTTTTCAGTAGGTGTGGCAGCTCACCCTCCTCTTGGAACTGTCACCAAGGGAAACACAAGTCAATGACCTCTCTTTTAGTTTCAGAGCAGGAGTGGAGGTGAAGGCCTGGAAGGGTACCATGTGATCACTCTGCATCTATCGGCAGAATTAAGAGTTTAGAACTATTACTTCTGACCTGGAATCCCATCCAGCCTGCGAAGATCGGATTCTGTTCCATGTCAAGTAGAGTTATGTGCCAACAATACAAACCGCCTACAGAATCTTACATCAAAGATAACTCCAGGGCTTGCGAAACATTTGGAAATAATTTGCACACAGTCAAAAAGTTGCTTGAGCAATTTATGATAATTTCTATCACTTGGTGGGATTCTCTGGCAAGTCAGCTATTATGAATTTACCTACAAAGTGGGAGACCTGGGTCATGCCTGGATTGGGAAGATCCCCTGGGGAAAGCAAGCAATTTTTCATATTATTTGGCTTATTTAGAGAAGAGATAGATATTTTAAGAATTGACTTTATATATAATTTCATTTTGCCCACCCTGATAATATATATGTTTGATATTATCCCAGCATACCTGTTAATGTACATGAATATGAAAGAATGTTTGGAATGTGTATGGCTAAGTGAAAAAAAATTAAGTATTACATTGTGTGTGTAATCTTATTTTCCATATTGCATGTGTGCACAGTTGTAGGTCAGATTCAGCATGTACACATATGAGAATGGTATTGAAATAAGATTTTGACATGTGGATTTTTGATCTCATTTTCATTGACTAATTGTCAGAAACTTTTGTGCACTTCCCGTCTTGTACTGGAATCTTTGTACACACCTGAGTGTGGACCCCAGAGGCCTTTCCTTTCTGAATTTACCCTCTCTCTTCTTGCCCTGACAGGCTGGCGATTCCACAGGACCCATTGCTCTGCCCCCAGGATGCTGCTGCCAGCGCTCCTGCACTGGGTCCACCTGCTCCTCTTCCAGGTCTTTGCTCACGTTCTTCCCTCTGCCTGGTGGCCTGGCATCTTTACCACAGAGAAACTGCCTCTCCTCTATTTTGCAGACTCAGTTTGTTTTGTTACCTCTGGATTTCTTATCAGCAGTTGATCCCAGACAAGTTCCAAATAGTCACACAGTCTTTATTTCAATGGCTTCTGTGTAACTCAAATCAAACACTCTACACTTTGGTATCTGACCTCTACCAGCATCCTTCTACCATCAAGACTCACCAGCTCTGAGGCAAATTGGCCACTCTGGGTCACGTTCCTTCACTGAGCTTATGTTTACTGAGCAGTACCTCTGTGCCAGACACAGACTGAAGGCACTAAATTAGGAGGTGGCTCTAGATGCTTGTCTGTTTGTGGCCTGCAGGCTAGTGAAATAGATGAGAGAGCTTCTGGCCATAAGCGGAGGACATCATGAAAGGGTGATGGACAGAAGAAAAAGCCTATGGGGAGGCTTTGGGGAAGGGGGCCTAACTCAGACCTGGGTGTTAGGAAAGTTCTTCCTGCGGCTTGCTCTTTCTTTGGCTCATAATTTACCAACATGCTTTCAGGATAGAAACATGAGCCAGAGGCAAGGTTTCCCAGAAGGCAGCTCATCGCTATGATCTTGCAGAGAGAAATAGCTGCATCCAGTTGCCACTGACTTGTGAGAAGGACATCCAAGGGAAAAAGAGAGTCCTCTCCTCTCCTGGGAAACGCAGGATAAAAATGACTTGGGCCTGGGGCTTGTGAGACAGTCATAGGAGGGATGAGATCATTCCGGGGAGAGGGCACATGGGAGCCGAGTCCCAGAGGCTGGAATGCACAGGCAGTGGGGAGGACCTTGAGTGACCTGGGGTGGCAGGAGATTAGGAAGGAGCGGGGGAGAGAGGTGCTGGGCCAGCCTGCATGGGGTTTGGGCTGCTTCTAGTTCTCGTCTTTGGCCTGCACTCTGCTCTAATCGTGCTGCTGAGTGGGACCTCAGCTCTCTGCAACCTGTGATTATCTCCTAAAATTTGTTTAAGCCACAGACCCTTGGTAGCTTGGTGACCCATGTCCATGTGGGCCCTGACTTTGCTCTGAGCTCCCCCCACCCCAGGCTTTGGTGCCGGTGCTGGGTGGGCAGGTGCTGCCCCTCCCAACCTGCAAGCTGCTCCTTTCCCTCCTGCCTGTCCCTCCACCACAATGGACCTGACACCACTCTGTGCAGGCTCTGTTTTGGGGGCTGAGGGTGGGAGGATTACAGGTTCAGCTCCAAGAGCTCATAGTTCAGAGAGAGGACACCAAGCAGGCAGTTTTCCTCATCTGGCCCCATCCTGGGAACTTCGCTCCTGTGTGTGGCCTCTGGTGTGGGTTTCTGGCACTGACCTTATAGGACTAGAAAATCCCTTAGTCTGAATGGACTAAAGCCAGTTTGTCTCCACACCTGACGTAACCCAACCCGCAGATAAGCCTCTTTTCCTGTGACTTGACACCTTCTTAGACTCCCTGTCTGTTGTCCCTACACACAGTGAACCCACAGGGCTGATCCATCAGACTGCACATCTGTGCTCTCAGGCAACCACAGGGCCAGGTATGAGCTTGCTGAGTGTGACCATGCTCTAGATCTCCGGCCCTCCCGACCCTCCCACTCCCCCCATCCAGCTCCATCCTACCTCCCGCTTGTGTCCATAGAACCAGTGGGAAGGAGGAGACGGGAAGTGATGAAGGGCTTTGAGCAGCCACTGTCTGCGCAGGTAGAGCTGTGCCGCCTTGAGCAGAACCAGAACCAAGCCGAGCAGCAAGACCACTGGCAGGACCCCAGAGACCCCGCCCAGGGCTCTGGAGGGGCTCAGTGCAGAGACACTCATGGTGCAGTGGCTTCTGGATAACTGACTGTCCCTGACTGTGCCTGACCTCCCCTGAGCACCCAGCCTGATCTGGGAGGATGTCCCCGCCCACCTAGGGGAGGATGAAGGTGAAGGCAGAGCTCAGACTGGGTTCCAGGTTTGTTGCTGTTTTTTGTATTTGTTTTCTTAAACCAATCTCTCTTTTGTTACAAAATGTAGGTATTATAAAGAGAAGATAATATTTCTAACTTGATTTTGAATTTGAGTTGTTCTAGGATACTGCAAACTATCATCTGCTTACATTTTTTAAACCTTTAGACAGTTTGAAATAAAAGAGAAAAGTAAATATTTTTAAAAGCTTCCTGATGACTGAGTCTCTTCAGAGTTCTCCTGAAACTATCACACATTGATCATTGACTGTACTCCAGTAAAAATTGGTCTGGTGGCTCAGAGGAAAATCTGCCTGCAATGCAGGAGACCCAGGTTGATCTTGGTCAGGAAGATCCCCTGGAGAAAGCAATGGCTACCCATTCCAGTATTCTTGCCTGGAGAATTCCACAGAGGAGCCTGGCACTTTACAGTCCATAGGGGTGCAAAGAGTTGTACCCTACTGAGCGACTTTCATTTCAGTAAAAAATACAAAATGTTAAAGAACAAACACAAGCTGATTTTGAAAAAGAAAAAAAGCCTCCTTGAATAGAATATCCCTGTGGTGTCTTATTTAACAGTGTGATATTGTTCAGAATCAGGTTTAATTCTCTAGTATAAATAGCCTTGAAATACCCTGCTTGACAACATGAATCATTTTCATTTGTCCAAGGCAACTGAAACTTCCACGGGTTCTCGTAAGACAAGCTGCTCCTTTTCTCCATCTATGGAGGCAGGGCCAGAGTGCAGGTATC
>NW_017216233.1:0-13325 GCF_001704415.2 Capra hircus
GGGGTCGCTGAGGTCGGACACGACTGAGCGATTGCACTTTCATTTTCACTTTCATGCATTGGAGAAGGCAATGGCAACCCACTTACTGTTCTTGCCTGGAGAATCCCAGGGACGGGGGGAGCCTAGTGGGCTACCGTCTATGGCGTCGCACAGAGTTGAACACGACTGAAGCAACTTAACAGCAGCAGCAGCAGCAGTTCCTTTCTTAGGGGCAGTTATCCTGAGATTGGGACACTGGAAAGGCAGAGCCACTCCACACACACGTCTTTTTTGTCCCCCTTTCCTCTGGAGGAGAGCTCTAGTGAGCCTAGGTCTGTCAGGAAAATTCTTGGCTTTGACGGATCACACCCGGTGTGTGAACCTGCATACCCGACCTAGGGCCACAGGGCACCTGTTTTGCTCGAGTGGGTCCTGGAGGGTGCAGCATAGCAAGAGCTTAAAAATCCATCAATTTGTCTTTTTTTTTTTACCTCGGAGAGAACGAGTTTGCTCCACCTCCACCCTTTGGCAGTGTGGAGGGAAAGAGGGCACCACCCTCTCCCAAAGGGGACATAGGGCCTACCAGGAGAGAAAGGCCCCTTGAGGAGCTGAGCCCAGGTAGGCAGCCCAGTGATGTCAAGCACCACTCCCGCTGCTTTGCTTCTTCATGGGCACTCCCACGATCTGCTAGGAATGTCTTTGCAAGGATCTCAAAGGGAAGGGAAGATACATGGCCCTGTCTCTGGAACTTCAGTCCTCTGAGCAGATCTGGAGGTCTTGAGTTGTATAAGCAAACCTGTTCCTTCCAAATAGAGGCTTGCAAACCACACCCCCCGGTGGTTGCCTCTTCTTCCCCGAAGAAGTCTTTCTTTCCCCAAATGCTGCGAACTCCCTGTCCCAACCTCCAAGAATAGCGCTTCTTGCCATTCCTTTCTTAGAGGCAGTTATCCCTGAGCTTGGGGCCGTAGGGAGTAGCCCCACACTCACAGGGAAAGGCAAAGACTCCTCCATACATCTCCTCTATCCCCTTTGCTCCGGAGGGGAGCTCTAGTGAGCCTAGGTCTTTCAGGAAAATTCTTGGCTTGGACAGGATCTCACCCTGTTTGTGAACCTGCATACCCAACCAGGGGCCACAGAGCACCTGTTTCAGTAAAGTGGGCCCTGAAAGGGTGCAGCCTAGCAAGAGCTTGAAAATCCATTCAATTGCTGTTTTTGTACCTCTGACAGAGCGAGCTTGGCTCCACCCCTTTGGCAGTGAGGAGAAAAGAGGCATGACACCCTCCCCAAGGGGACATGGGGCCTACTTCGAGAGGAAGCTGCAATTCGAGAAAATCCAGGAGGTTCTCCCCTCCAGGCGAGATGAGGGCCCATTTCCGCTGAGGCGTCTCGAGCTAATCACAAACTAACCTCTGCAACTTCGAAAGGGTCCTTCACACCCTTGCTGCAAGTCAAGAAGTTCTCCGACATAGCCATCTCCACTCGAGAGGAAGGACGAGGGTCCCACCCACATCCAGCGGAGCCCCGTTTCCGCCTCGTAGCTCGAGAAGAGGGATCCTTTCCCTTCGTCGTCGGGAAAGAATTCCCGGGCTTCCCGTCGCATCTCAAGAGGAGGCACTCTCCACAGGAAAGGCGAGAGAACTCCAGGGCCTTGCCAGCATTCCAAGAGTCCCCCAGATGTCTCCGTCCATTCCAGAAGAACCTTGCTTTCCCTTCACTGCCTCGACGTTCACGCCGAGGATAGACTCACACCACCGTGACATGTGGGACAGCCCTGTTCGAAAGCCTCGTGGGAAAGCCTCGATGCAAAGCGACTGATCCCTTGAACCACATGTCGGCAAGCGTGACACTGCTGCTACAGCTTGTGAGGAAATCGCAGGTGTATGCCCCCACACGAGATGAGGACTGACTCCCATGGTGAGACTCCAGAAGTATGGAAAGATTCATGTCAGCACTGGAGAGCATCCTCAGGGTCTGGCCCCGACTCCACACAAGGTCTTAGGCACCGGCATCGATGGGAGAGGAATCCCTATAGGCCCCATGGTAACTCGCATGGGGACTGGCCTTTCCTGAGGCCACCAGAGCGATCCCTGAGGTCCCCGTCGTAACTCGAGAGCACCTACCACAACTCGGTAAAATCCAGGAGGTTCTCCCCTCCAGGCGAGATGAGGCCCATTTCCGCTGAGGTGTCTCGAGGCTAATCACACCTAACCTGTGGAAGTTCCAAAGGGTCCTTCACACCCTTGCTGCAACTCAAGAAGTTCCCCGACAAACCCGTCTTCACTCGAGAGGAAGCACGGGGGTCCCGCCCACATCCAGAGGAGCCCCATTTCCGCCTCGTAGGTCGAAATGAGGGATCCTTTCACTGCTTCATCGGGAAAGGATTCCCGCCGTTCCCGCCGCATCTCAAGAGGAGGCGCTCTCAACAGGAAAAGCGAGAGAAACCCCAGTGTCGTGCCACAATTCCAAGGGACCCCCAGATGTCACTCCATTCCAGAGGAACTTGCTTTCCCTGCACTGACTCTACTTTCACGCCGAGGATCCACTCACTACACCATGGAACGTGGTCAGCCCTGTGGGAAAGCCTCGTTGGAAAGCCTCAAGGGAAAGCCACAGATCCCTTGATCCACGCGACGGGAAGTGTGACACTGCTGCTACAGTTCCTGAGGAGAGCTCACGTGCATGCCCCCACATGAGATGAGCACAGACTCCCCAGGGGAAACTCCAGAAGTAAGCCAAGATCCATGTCAGCACTGAAGAGGAATCCTCCGGTTCCAGCCCCGACTCCACAAAAGGTCTTAGGCCCCGACATCGACCGGAGAGGAATCCCGAAAGGCGCCCTTGCAACTCCCATGGGCACTGGCCTTTCCTGAGGCCACCAGAGCGGGTCCCTGAGGTCCCTGTCGTAACTCGAGAGACCCTGCCCAACTCTGGAAAATCCAGGAGGTTCTCCCCTCCAGGCGAGATAAGGCCCATTTCCTCTGAGGCATCTGGAGGCTCATCACACCTAAATTCTGGAAATTCAAAAGGGTCCTTGCTGCAACTCAAGAAGTTCCCCGACATACCCGTCGCCACTCGAGAGGAAGCACGAGGGTCCCGCCCACATCCAGAGGAGACGCCGTTTTGGTATCGAAGCTCGAGATGAGGGATCCTTTCCCTGCTTGGTCAGGAAATAATACACGCCATTCCGCTCGCATTTCAAGGGGAAGCGCTCTCCACAGGAAAGGCGAGAGGAACTCCAGGGTCGAGCCCCATTCACAGAGTCACCCAGATGTCTCAGTCCATTCCAGAGGAAACTGTTTTCCCTGCACTGCCTCGAATTTCACGGCGAGGATCGACTCAAACCACGGTGGCACGTGGGATAGCCCTATGGGAAAGCCTCGTGGGAAATCCTCTTGGGAAAGCCTCGAGGGAAAGCCACAGATCCATTAATCCACGCGAAGGGAAGCATGACACTGCTGCTACATCTCGGGAGGAAAGCACACGTGCATGTCCCCACTCGAGACAAGGACTGACTCCCCTGGGGAGACTCCAGAAGTACCCCAAGATCCATGTCAGCACTGGAGAGAAATCCTCAGGTTCTGGCACCATCTCAACACAAGGTCTTAGGACTCGGCATCGACGGGAGAGAACCCCGAGTGGCCCCCGAGCAATTCGCATGGGGACTGGTCTTTCCTGAGGCCACCAGAGCAGGTCCCTGAGGTCCCGGTCGTAAGTTGTGAGCACCTGCCTCAACTGGAGAAAATCCAGTTTGTTCTTCCCTCCATGCGAGATGAGGCCCATTTCCGCTGAGGCCATATCCAGGCTAATCACACCTAACCTGTGGAACTTCCAAAGGGTCCTTCACACCCTTGCTGCAACTCAAGAAGCTCCCCGACATACCCGTCTCCAGTGGAGAGGAAGCACGAGAGTCCCGCCCACATACAGAGGAGCCCCGATTCCGCCTCCTAGTTCGAGAGGAGGGATCCTTACCTGCGTGGTCGGGAAAGAATTCCCGGCGTTCCCATCGCATCTCAAGAGGAGGCGCTCTCCACAGAAAAGGCGAGAGGAACTCCAGGGTCGTGGCAACATTCCCAGAGTTCCCCAGATGTCTCATTCCATTCCAGGGAAACCTGTTTTCCCTGCACTGCCTCGACTTTCAAGCCGAGGATCGACTCACACCACGGTGGCACGTGGCACAGCCCTGTGGGAAGGCCTCGTGGGAAAGCCTCGTGGGAAAGCCTCGAGGGAAAGACACAGATCCCTTGATCCACGCGAAGGGAAGCGTGACACTGCTGCTTCAGCTCGGGAGGAAATCGCACGTGCATGCCCCCACTCGAGACGAGGACTGCCTCCACTAGGGAGACTCCATTAGTACCCCAAGATCCATGTCAGCACTGGAGAGGAATCCTCAGGTTCCAGCACTGACTCCACACAAGGTCTTAGGCCCGGGCATCGACGGGAGAGGAATCCCGAGAGGCCCACGAGCAACACGCATGGGGACTGGCCTTTCCTGAGGCCACAAGAGCGGGTCCCTGAGGTCCCCGTCATAAGTCGAGAGAACCTGCCACAACTCGAGAAAATCCAGGAGGTTCTTCCCTCCAGACGAGATGAGCCCCATTTCCGCAGAGGCGACTCGAGGCTAATCACACCTAACCTCTGGACCTTCCAAAGGGCCCTTCACACCCTTGCTGCAACTCAAGAAGTTCCCTGCCATACCCGTCTCCACTCGAGAGGAAGCACGAGAGTCCCGCCCACATCCAGAGGAGCCCTTATTCTGCCTCCTAGCTCGACAGGAGGGATCCTTTCCTGCGTGTTCAGAAAAGAATTCTCAGCGTTCCCGTCACATATCAAGAGGGGGCGCTCTCCACAGGAAAGGCGAGAGGAACTCCAGGGTCGTGTCACCATTCCCAGAGTCCCCCAGATGTCTCAGTCCATTCCAGGGAAGCCTGTTTCCCCGGCACTGCCTCGACTTTCAAACCGAGGATCGACTGACACCGCGGTGGCACGTGGGACATCACTGGGGGAAAGCCTCGTTGGAAAGCCTGGTGGGAAAGCGTCGTGGGAAAGACTCATGGGAAAGCCTCGAGGGAAAGCCACAGATCCTATGATCCACGGGAAGGGAAGCGGGACACTGCTGCTACAGCTCGGGAGGAAAGGGCACGTGCATACCCCGACTGGAGATGAGGACTCACTCCCCTGGGGAGACTTCAGAAGTACCCCAAGAGCGATGTCAGCACTGCAGAGGAATTCTCAGTTTCCGACACCGACTCCACACAAGGTCTTAGGGCCCGGCATCGATGGGAGAGGAATCCCGAGCGGCCCCCGAGCAACTCGCATGGGGACTGGCCTTTCCTGAGGCCACCAGAGCGGGTCCCTGAGGTCCCTGTTGTAAGTCGAGCGCACCTGCTGCAACTCGAGAAAATCCAGGAGGTTCTGCCCTCCAGGCGAGAAGAGGCCCATTTCGCTGAGGCGTCTCGAGGCTAATCACACCTAATCTCTGGAACTTCCAAAGGGTCCTTCACACCCTTGCTACAACTCAAGAATTTCCATGACATACCCGTCTCCACTCGAGAGGAAGCACAAGAGCTCCGCTCACATCCAGAGGAGCCCCGTGTCCGCCTCGTAGCTCGAGAGGAGGGATCCTTTCCCTGTGTCGTTGGTAATGAATTCCCGGCGTTCCCGTCGCATCTCAAGATGAGGCGCTCTCCACAGGAAAGGCGAGAGGAACTCAAGGGTCGTGCCACCATTCGCAGAGTCCCCCAGATGTCTCAGTCCATTCCAGGAAAACCTGTTTTCCCTGCACTGCCTTGACTTTCTAGCCGAGGATCGACTCACACCACGGTGGCACGTGGGACAGCCCTGTGGGAAAGCCTCGTGGGAAAGCCCCGTGGGAAAGCCTCGTGGGAAAGTCTCTAGGGAAAGCCACAGATCCCTTGATCCACGCGAAGGGAAGCGTGACACTGCTGCTACAGCTCTGGAGGAAATCGCACGTGCATGCCCCCACTCGAGACTACGACTGACTCCCCTGGGGAGACTCCAGAAGTACCCCAAGATCCATGTCAGCACTGGAGAGGAATCCTCAAGTTCCGGCACCGAATTCACACAAGGTCGTATGCCCCAGCATCGACGGGAGAGGAATCCCGAGAGGCCCCTGAGCAACGCGCATGTGGACTGGCCTTTACTGAGTCCACCAGAGCGGGTCCCTGAGGTCCCCGTCATAAGTCGAGAGCACCTGCCGCAACTCGAGAAAATCCAGGAGGTTCTCCCCTCCAGGCAAGATGAGGCCCATTTCCGCTGAGGCGTCTTGAGGCTAATCACACCTAACCTCTGGAACTTCCAAAGGGTCCTTCACACCCTTGCTGCAACTCAAGAAGTTCTCCGACATACCCGTCTGCACTCGAGAGGAAGCACGAGAGTCCCACCCACATCCAGAGGAGCCCCATTTCTGCCTCTTAGCTCCAGAGGTGGGATCCTTTCCGTGCGTTGTCTGGAAAGAATTCACCGAGTTCCCGTCGCAATTCAAGAGGAGGCGCTCTCCACAGGAAAGGCGAGAGGAACTCCAGTGTCGTGCCACCATTCGCAGAGTCCCCCAGATGTCTCAGTCCATTCCAGGGAAACCTGTTTCCCTGCACTGCCTCGACTTTCTAGCCGAGGATCGACTCACACCACAGTGGCACGTGGGACAGCCCTGTGGGAAAGCCTCGTGGGAAAGCCTCGAGGGAAAGCCACAGATCCCTTGATCCACGCGAAGGGAAGCGGGACACTGCTGCTACAGCTCGGGAGGAAAGCGCACGTGCATGGCCCCACTCGAGACGAAGACTGACACCCCTGGGGAGACTCGAGAAGTACCCCAAGATCCATGTCAGCACTGGAGAGGAATCCTCAGCTTCCGGCACCGACTCCACACAAGGTCTTAGGCCCTGGCATCTACGGGAGAGGAATCCCGCGAGGCCCCAGAGCAACTCGCATGGGGCCTGGCCTTTCCTGAGGGCACCAGAGCGGGTCCCTGAGGTCCCCGTCGTAAGTCGAGGGCACCTTCTGCAACTCGAGAAAATCCAGGAGGTTCTACCCTCCAGGCGAGATGAGGCCCATTTCCGCTGAGGCGTCTCCAGGCTAATCACACCTAACCTATGGAACTTACAAAGGGTCCTTCACGCCCTTGCTGCAACTCAAGAAGCTCCCCCACACACCCGTCTCCACTCGAGAGGAAGCCCGAGAGTCCCGCCCACATCCAGAGGAGCCCCGTTACTGCCTCCTAGCACGAGAGGAGGGATCCTTTCACTGAGTGGTCGGTCAAGTATTCCCGGAGTTCCCATCTCATCTCAAGAGGAGGCGCTCTCCACAGGAAAGGCGAGAGGAACTCCAGATTCGTGCACCCATTCCCAGAGGCCCCCAGATGTCTCAGTCCATTCCGTGGAATCCTGTTTCTCCTGCACTGCCTCAACTTTCTAGCCTAGGATCGACACACAACACGGTGGCACGTGGGACAGCCCTTTGGGAAAGTCTCGTAGGAAAGCCTCGTGGAAAAGACTCGTGGGAAAGCCTCGAGGGAAAGCCGCAGATACCTTGATCCACGCGAAGGGAAGCGTGACACTGCTGCTACAGCTCGGGAGGAAAGCGCACGTGCAGGCCCAAATCGAGATGAGGACTGACTCCCGTGGGGAGACTGGAGAAGTACCCCAAGATCCTTGTCAGCACTACAAAGGAATCCTCAGGTTCTGGCACCGACTCCACACAAGGTCTTAGGCCCTGGCATCGACGGGAGAGGAACCCCGAGAGGGCCCTGAGTAACTCGCATGGGGACTGGTCTTTCCTGAGGCCACCAGAGCGGGTCTCTGAGGTCCCCATCGTAAGTCGAGAGCACCTGACGCAACTCGAGAAAATCCAGGAGGTTCTCCCCTCCAGGCGAGATGAGGCCCATTTCCTCAGAGGCGACTCGAGGCTTATCACACCTGACCTCTGGAACTTCCAAAGGGTCCTTCACACCCTTGCTGCAACTCAAGAAGGTCCCCGACATGCCCGTCTCCACTCGAGAGGAAGCACGAGAGTCCCGCCCACATCCAGAGGAGCCCCTTTTCTGCCTCCTAGCTCGAGAGGAGGTATCATTTCCCTCGTGGTCGGGAAAGAATTCCCGGCGTTTCCCTCGCATCTGAAGAGGAGGCGCTCTCCACAGGAAAGGCGAGAGGAACTCCAGGGTCGTGTCACCATTCCCAGAGTCCCCCAGATGTATCAGTCCATTCCAGGGAAACCTGTTTTCCCTGCACTGCCTCGACTTTCAAGCCGAGCATCGACTCACACCACGTTGGCACGTGGGACAGCCCTGTGGGAAAGCCTCTTGGGAAAGCCTCGTGGGAAAGCCTCGAGGGAAAGCCACAGGTCCCTTGATCCACGAGAAGGGAAGCGTGACACTGCTGTCACAGCTCGGGAGTAAAGCACACGTGCATGCCCCCACTCGAGACGACGACTGACTCCCCTGGGGAGACTCCAGAAGTACGCCAAGATCCATGTCAGCACTGGAGACGAATCCTCAGGTTTCGTCACCGATTCCACACAAGTTCTTAGGCCCCGGCATCGAAGGGAGAGGAATCCCGAGAGGCCCCTGAGCAACTCGCAAGGGGACTGGCCTTTCCTGAGGCCACCAGAGCGGGTCCCAGTGGTCCCCGTCGTAAGGCGAGAGCAAGTAACGCAACTCGAAAAAATCCAGGAGATTCTCCCATCCAGGGGAGATGAGGCCCATTTCCGCTAAGGCGTCTCGACTCTAAACACACCTAACCTCTGGAATTCCAAAGGATCCTTCACACCCTTGCTGCAACTCAAGAAGTTCCCCAACATACCCGTCTCCACTCGAGAGGAAGCACGAGAGTCCCGGCCACATCCAGAGGAGCCCCGTTTCCGCCTCCAAGTTCGAGAGGAGGGATCCTTTTCTGCGTGGTCGGGAAAGAATTCCCGGCGTTCCCGTCGCATCTCAACAGGAGGCGCTGTCCACAGGAAAGGCGAGAGGAACTCCAGGGTCGTGCCACCATTCCCAGAGTCCCCCAGATGTCTCAGTCCATTCCAGGGAAACCTGTTTTCCCTGCACTGCCTCGACTTTGAAGCCGAGGATCCACTCACACCATGGTGGCACGTGGGACAGCCCTGTGGGAAAGCCTCGTGGGAAAGTCTCGTGGGAAAGCGTCGAGGAAAAGCCACAGATCCCTTGATCCACGCAAAGGGAAGGGTGACAATGCTGCTACAGCTCAGGAGAAAAGCGCACGTGCATGCCCCCACTCGAGACGTGGACTGACTCCCCTGGGGAGACTCCAGAAGTACCCAGGATCCATGTCAGCACTGGAGAGGAATCCTCAGGTTCCGGCACCGACTCCATACAAGGTCTAAAGGCCCGGCATCGAAGGGAGAGGAATCCCGAGAGGCCCCCGAGCAACTCGCATGGGGATTGGCTTTTCCTGAGGCCACCAGAGCGGGTCCCTGAGGTCCCCGTCGTTAGTCGAGAGCACCAGCCGCAACTTGAGAAAATCCAGGAGGTTCTCCCTTCCAGGCGAGATTAGGCCCATTTCTGATGAGGCGATTCGACGCTAATCACACCTAACCTCTTGAATTTCCAAAGGGTCCTTCACACCCTTGCTGCAACTCAAGAAGTTGCCCGACATACCCGTCTCCACTCGAGAGGAAGCACGACAGTCCCGCCCACATGCAGAGGAGCCCCGTTTCCGTCTCATAGTTCGAGAGGAGGGATCTTTCCCTGCGTGGTCGGGAAAGAATTCCCGGCGTTCCCGTCGCATCTCAAGAGGAGGCGCTCTCCACCGGAAAGGCAGAGAGGAAACTCCCAGGGTCGTGCCACCAATTCCCAGAGTCCACCAGAATGTCTCAGTCCATTCCAGGGAAACCTGTTTTCCCTGCACTGCCTCGACTTTCAAGCCGAGGATCGACTCACACGTCACGGTGGCACGTGGGACAGCCCAGTGGGAAAGCCTCGTGGGAAAGTCCTCGTGGGAAAGCCTCGAGGGAAAGCCACTAGATCCCTTGATCCACGCGAAGCGAAGCGTGACACTGCTGCTACAGCTCGGGAGGAAAGCGGCACTGTGCATGCCCACACTCGAGACTAGGACTGACTCCCACTGGGGAGACTTACAGAAGTACCCCAAGATCCATGTCAGCCCTGGAGAGGAATACTCAGGTTCCGGCACTGACTCCATCACAAGTCTTAGGCCCAGCATCGACGGGAGAGGAATACCGAGAGGCGCGCTAGCAACTTCGCATGGGGACTGGCCTTTCCTGAGGCCACCAGAGCGGGTCCCTGAGGTCCCCGTCGTACGGTCGAGAGCACCTGCACGCAACTCGAGAAAATGCCAGGAGGTTCTCCCCTCCAGGGCGAGATGAGGACCATTTCCTGCTGAGGCGTTCTCCAGGCTAATCACACCTTAACCTCTGGAACTTCCAAAGGGTCCTTCACACCCTTGCTGCAACTCAAGAAGTTCCCCGACATACCCGTCTCCACTCAAGAGGAAGCACGAGAGTCCCGCTCCAATCCAGAGGAGCCCCGTTTCCGCCTCCTAGCTCGAGAAGGAGGGATCCTTTCCCTGCGTCGGTCGGGAAAGAATTCCCGGCGGTTCCGTCGCATCTCAAGAGGAGGCGCTCTCCACAGGAAAAGCGAGAGGAACTCCAGGGTCAGTGCCACCATTCCCAGAGTCCCCCAGACGTCTCAGTCCATTCCAGGGAAACCTGTTTTCCCTGCACTGCCTCGACTTTCAAGCCGAGGATCGACTCACACCATGGTGGCACGTGGTACAGCCCTGTGGGAAAGCCTCGAGGGAAAGCCTCGAGGGGAAAGCCTCGAGGGAAAGCCACAGATCCCTTGATCCAAGCGAAGGGAAGCGTGACACTGCTGCTACAGCTCGGGAGGAAAGCGCACTTGCATGCCCACACTCGAGATGAGGACTGACTCCCCTGGGGAGACTCCAGAAGTAGCCCCAAGATCCATGTCAGCACTGGAGAGGAATCCTCAGGTTCTGGCACCGACTCCACACAAGGTCTTAGGCCCCGGCTATCGACGGGAGAGGCAATCGCCGAGAAGGCCCCCGGAGCAACTCGTATGGGGACTGGCCTTTCCTGAGGCCACCAGAGCGGGTCCCTGAGGTCCCCGTCGTAAGTCGAGAGCACCTGCCGCAACTCGAGAAAATCCAGGAGGTTCTCCCCATCCAGGCGAGATGAGGCCCATTTAGGCTGCAGGCGTCTCGAGGCTAATTCTCACTCTAACCTCTGGAAGTTCCAAAGGGTCCTTCACACCCTTGCTGCAACTCAAGAAGTTCCCCGGACATACCCGTCTCCACTCGAGAAGGAAGCACGAGAGTCCCGCCCACATCCAGAGGAGCCCCAGTTTCTGCCTGCTAGCTCAGAGAGGAGGGATCCTTTCCCTGTCGTGGTCGGGAAAGAATTCCCTGGCGTTCCCGGTCGCATCTCAAGAGGAGGCGCTCTCCACAGGAAAGGCGAGAGGAACTCCAGGGTCGTACCACCATTCCGAGAGTCCCCCAGATGTCTCCAGTCCATTCCAGGGAAAACTCTGTTTTCCCTGCTACTGCCTCGACTTTCAAGCCGACGATCGACTCACACCACGGTGGCACGTGGGACAGCCCTGTGGGAAAGCCTCGTGGGAAGAGCCTCGTTGGAAAGCCTCGAGGGAAAGCCCCTGATCCGTTGATCCACCAGAAGGGAAGCGTGCAACATGCTGCTACAGCTCGGGAAGGAAAGCGCACGTGCATGCCCCCACTCGAGACGAGGACTGACTTCCCCTGGTGGATACTCCAGAAGTACACCCAAGATACCATGTCAGCACTGGAGAGGAATCCTCAGGTTCCGGCACTGACTCCACACAAGGTCTTAGGCCCAGCATCGACGGGAGAGGAATCCCGAGAGGCCTCCGAGCAACTCGCATGGGGACTGGCCTTTCCTGATGGCCACCAGAAGGGGTCCCTTGAGGTCCCCGTCGTAAGTCGAGAGCACCTGCCGCAACTCGAGAAAATCCAGGAGGTTCTCCCCTCCAGGCGAGATGAGGCCCATTTCCTGCTGAGGTGTCTCGAGGCTAATCACACCTAACCTCTGAAACTATCCAAAGGGTCCTTCACACCCTTTCTGCAACTCAAGTAGTTCCCCGACCATACCCGTCTCCACTAGAGAGGAAGCACGAAGGTCCATCCCACATCCAGAGGAGCCCCGTTTCTGCCTCCTAGCTCGGAGAGGAGGGATCCTTTCCCTGCGTGTTCGGTGAAGAATTCCCGGCGTTCCCGTCTGCATCTCAAGAGGAGACGCTCTCCACAGGAAAGGCCGAGAGGAACTCCAGGGTCGGTGCCACCATTCCCAGAGTACCCCCAGATGTCTCAGTCCATTCCAGAGGAAACCTGTTTTCCCATGCACTGCCTCGACTTTCAAGCCGAGGATCGACTCACACCACGGTGGCACGTGGGACAGCCCTGTGGGAAAGACCTCGAGGGAAAGCCACAGATCACTTCATCCACCGAAGGGAACGCGCGTACACTGCTGGCTACAGCTCGGAAGGAAAGCGCACGTGCATGCCCCCACTCGAGACGAGGGCTGACTCCCCTGTGGAGACTCCAGAAGTACACCAAGATCCATGTCAGCACTGGAGAGGAATTCGCTCATGGTTCCAGGCACTGACTCCACAGAAGGTCTTAGGCCCCAGCATCGACGGGAGAGGAATCCCGAGAGGCCCCCGAGCAACTCGCATGGGGACTGGCCTTTCCTGTGGCCACCAGAGCGGGTCCCTGAGGTCCGAGTCGTAAGTCGAGAGCACCTGCCGCAACTCGAGAAAATCCAGGAGGTTCTCCCCGCCAGCGAGATGAGGCCCATTTCCGCTGAGGCGTCTCGAGGCTATTCACACTAACCTCTGGAACTTTCAAAGGGTCCTTCACACCCTTTCTGCAACTCAAGAAGTTCCCCGACATACCAGTCTCCACTCGAGAGGAAGCACGAGAGTCCTCGCCCACATCAGAGGAGCCCTGTTTCGCCTCCTAGCTCGAGGAGGGATCCTTTCCTGCGTGGTCAGGAAAGAATTCCCGGCATTCCGTCGCATCTCAAAGGAGGCGCTCTCCACAGGAAAGCGAGAGGAACTCCAGGGTCGTGCCACCATTCCCAGAGTCCTCCAGATGTCTCAGTCCATTCCAGGGAAACCTGTTTTCCCCTGCACTGCCTCGACTTTCAAGCGGAGGATCGACTCACACCACGGTGGCACGTGGGACTGCCCTGTGGTAAAGCCTCGTGGAAAGCCTCGTTGGAAAGCCTCGAGGGAAAGCCACAGATCCCTTGATCCACGTGAAGGGAAGCGCCACACTGCTGCTACACGTTGGGAGGAAAGC
>NW_017216234.1:0-13323 GCF_001704415.2 Capra hircus
CTGGGGTTTTCAGCCCCGCACACACGGAGGGCTGATTCCTTGGGTGCCCAGAAAGTGTATGACAGACGTAGGTTCCCTAGCACTCTCCTCCCAGCAGAGACATGTGCAGGTGGTTGGGCCTGATCCTGCGTGTCTGGGTTCCTGCCACACAGCCCCAACTCAGGGGAAGCAGCCCCTGAGGGCAAGACCTGCTGGAGGAGCCCTGCGCCCCCGCCTGATAGCGAGTGCACAGCCAGCAGGGAAGCGAGCCTCCTCGGGGGAAGAGGAGGCAGCCCAGCCCCGTCAAGTTGAAAGCCCTGCTTGCACGGAGCTAAGTGCGCCTCCAGTACGGCAGAGCTCTAGCTCTGCTCAGAGCCCCGATCTGGCAGAGTTCCTGGCGCGAGGCTGCTCTGCCGGGGGCTAGCCTTGCCCAGACTTGCCTTGCTTTTAGGCTGCCTCTCCAGGAAGGAGCAGGCAGCAGGAGCCTGGGAGTCGCCACTGGCGCCTTTCTTGCCTCAGCTCCAATCCTGCCTTGCCTTTGCACTTAGGTCCCAGTCCTCCTTAAGGAGAGCTTAGGGGCTGGTGGGTTGCACACTGCCAAGGGCTCCAGCAGTGAGAACTTCTGTCAGAGGGAAGGGAAGGGCAACTGCAGGGCTCCTCCAGCGGTTGCTTGGCCGCCCAGATTCAGCGCCACACGGAGAGCACCAGGCTCCCAGGGCCCCTGGCTGGGGTTTTCAGCCCCGCACACACGGAGGCTGATTCCTTGGGTGCCCAGAAAGTGTATGACAGACGTAGGTTCCCTAGCACTCTCCTCCCCAGCAGAGACATGTGCAGGTGTTTGGGGCCTGATCCTGCGTGTCTGGGTTCCTGCCCACAGCCCCAACTCAGGGGAAGCAGCCCCTGAGGCAAGACCTGCTGGAGGAGCCCTGCGCCCCCCGCCTGATAGGCGAGTGCACAGCCAGCAGGGAAGCGAGCCTCCTCGGGGGAAGAGGAGGCAGCAAGTCCCCGTCAAGCTGAAATCCCTGCTTCCACGAAGCTAAGTGCGACTCCAGTACGGCAGATCTCTAGCTCTGTTCAGAGGCCCGATCTGGCAGAGTTCCTGGCACCAAGATGCTCTGCCATAGGCGAGCCTTGCGCAGACTTGCCTTGCTTTAAGGCTCCCTCCCCAGGAAGGAGCAGGCTGTGTGAGGCTCGGAAACGCCACTGGCGCCTTCCTGGCTTCAGCTCTACCCCTGCCTTGCCTTTGCACTTAGGTCCCAAGCGTCCTTGAGGAGGGCTTAGGGCTGGTGGGTTGCACACTGCCAAGGGCTCCAGCAGTGAAAGCTCTGTCAGAGGGAAGCGAAGGGCAACAGCAGGGCTCCTTCAGCGGTTCCTTGGCCGCCCAGACAAAGCTCCGCACGGAGAGCACCAGGTTCCAAGGGCCCCTGGCTGGGTTTTGCATCCCCACACTCCCAGAGGCTGACTCCGTGGGTGCCTAGAAAGTGTGTGAGAGACGTAGGTTCCTAGCACTCTCCTCCCCAGCAGAGACATGTGCAGGTGGTTGGGGCCTTATCCTGCGTGTCTGGGTTCCCGCCCACAGCCTCAACTCAGGGGAAGCAGCCCCTGAGGCAAGACCTGCTGGAGGAGCCCCTGCGCGCCCCGGCCTGATAGGCGAGAGCACAGCCAGCAGTGGTAGCGAGGCCTCCTCGGGGAGAAGAGGAGGCAGCCGAGCCCAGTCAAGAGGAAAGCCCTGCTTGCACGGAGCTAAGTGGGCCTCCAGTACGGCAGAGCTCTAGCTCTGCTCAGAGCCCCGATCTGGCAGAGTTTCTGGCGCGAGGCTGCTCGGCCGGGGGCTCGCCTTGCCCAGACTTGCCTTGCTTTTAGGCTCCCTCCCCAGGAAGGAGCTGTCTGAGCGAGCCTGGGAGACGCCACTGGTGGCCTTCCTTGCCTCAGCTCCAATCCTGCCTTGCCTTTGCACATAGGTGCCAGGCGTCGTTGGGAGGGCTTAGGGGGTGGTGGGTTGCACACTGCCAAGGGCTTCAGCAGTGAGAGCTCTGTCAGAGGGAAGGGAAGGGCAACTGCAGGGCTCCTCCAGCGGTTTCTAGGCCGCCTAGAATCAGCGCCGCACCGAGAGCACCAGGCTCCCAGGGCCCCTGGCTGGGGTTTTCAGCCCGCACACACGGAGGCTGATTCCTTGGGTGCCCAGAAAGTGTATGACAGACGTAGGTTCCCTAGCACTCTCCTCCCCAGCAGAGACATGTGCAGGTGGTTGGGGCCTGATCCTGCGTGTCTGGGTTCCTGCCCACAGCCCCAACTCAGGGAAGCAGCCCCTGAGGCAAGACCTGCTGGAGGAGCCCTGCGCCCCCGCCTGATAGGCGAGTGCACAGCCAGCAGGGAAGCGAGCCTCCTCGGGGGAAGAGGAGGCAGCCCAGCCCCGTCAAGTTGAAAGCCCTGCTTGCACGGAGCTAAGTGCGCACTCCAGTACGGCAGAGCTCTAGCTCTGCTCAGAGCCCCGATCTGGCAGAGTTCCTGGCGCGAGCTGCTCTGCCCGGGGGCTAGCCTTGCCAGACTTGCCTTGCTTTTAGGCTGCCTCTCCAGGAAGGAGCAGGCCAGCAGGAGCCTGGGAGTCGCCACTGGCGCCTTTCTTGCCTCAGCTCCAATCCTGCCTTGCCTTTGCACTTAGGTCCCAGTCCTCCTTAAGGAGGAGCTTAGGGGCTGGTGGGTTGCACACTGCCAAGGGCTCCAGCAGTGAGAATTCTGTCAGAGGGAAGGGAAGGGCAACTGCAGGGCTCCTCCAGCGGTTGCTTGGCCGCCCAGATTCAGCGCCACACGGAGAGCACCAGGCTCCCCAGGTCCCCTGGCTGGGGTTTTCAGCCCCGCACACACACGGAGGCTGATTCCTTGGGTGCCCAGAAAGTGTATGACAGACGTAGGTTCCCTAGCACTCTCCTCCCCAGCAGAGACATGTGCAGGTGTTTGGGGCCTGATCCTGCGTGTCTGGGTTCCTGCCCACAGCCCCAACTCAGGGGAAGCAGCCCCTGAGGCAAGACCTGCTGGAGGAGCCCTGCGCCCCCGCCTGATAGGCGAGTGCACAGCCAGCAGGGAAGCGAGCCTCCTCGGGGGAAGAGGAGGCAGCAAGTCCCCGTCAAGCTGAAATCCCTGCTTACACGAAGCTAAGTGCGACTCCAGTACGGCAGATCTCTAGCTCTGTTCAGAGGCCCGATCTGGCAGAGTTTCCTGGCACCAAAGATGCTCTGGCCATAGGCGAGCCTTGCGCAGACTTGCCTTGCTTTAAGGCTCCTCCCCAGGAAGGAGCAGGCTGTGTGAGGCTCGGAAACGCCACTGGCGCCTTCCTGGCTTCAGCTCTACCCTGCCTTGCCTTTGCACTTAGGTCCCAAGCGTCCTTGAGGGAGGGCTTAGGGGCTGGTGGGTTGCACACTGCCAAGGGCTCCAGCAGTGAAAGCTCTGTCAGAGGGAAGCGAAGGGCAACAGCAGGGCTCCTTCAGCGGTTCCTTGGCCGCCCAGACAAAGCTCCGCACGGAGAGCACCAGGTTCCAAGGGCCCCTGGCTGGGTTTTGCATCCCCACACTCCCAGAGGCTGACTCCGTGGGTGCCTAGAAAGTGTGTGAGAGACGTAGGTTCCCTAGCACTCTCCTCCCAGCAGAGACATGTGCAGGTGGTTTGGGGCCTTATCCTGCGTGTCTGGGTTCCCGCCCACAGCCCCACTCAGGGGAAGCAGCCCCTGAGGCAAGACCTGCTGGAGGAGCCCTGCGCCGCCGCCTGATAGGCGAGAGCACAGCCAGCAGTGTAGCGAGCCTCCTCGGGAGAAGAGGAGGCAGCCGAGCCCAGTCAAGAGGAAAGCCCTGCTTTGCACGGAGCTAAGTGGGCCTCCAGTACGGCAGAGCTCTAGCTCTGCTCAGAGCCCCGATCTGGCAGAGTTTCTGGCGCGAGGCTGCTCGCCGGGGCTCAGCCTTGGCCCAGACTTGCCTTGCTTTTAGGCTCCCTCCCAGGAAGGAGCTGTCTGAGCGAGCGCTGGGAGACGCCACTGGCTGCCTTCCTTGCCTCAGCTCCAATCCTGCCTTGCCTTTGCACATAGGTGCCCAGGCGTCGTTGGGAGGGCTTAGGGGCTGGTGGGTTGCACACTGCCAAGGGCTTCCAGCAGTGAGAGCTCTGTCAGAGGGAAGGGAAGGGCAACTGCAGGGCTCCTCCAGCGGTTTCTAGGCCGCCTAGAATCAGCGCCGCACCGAGAGCACCAGGCTCCCAGGGCCCCTGGCTGGGGTTTTCAGCCCCGCACACACGGAGGCTGATTCCTTGGGTGCCCAGAAAGTGTATGACAGACGTAGGTTCCCTAGCACTCTCCTCCCCAGCAGAGACATGTGCAGGTGGTTTGGGGCCTGATCCTGCGTGTCTGGGTTCCTGCCCACAGCCCCAACTCAGGGGAAGCAGCCCCTGAGGCAAGACCTGCTGGAGGAGCCCTGCGCCCCCGCCTGATAGGCCGAGTGCACAGCCAGCAGGGAAGCGAGCCTCCTCGGGGGAAGAGGAGGCAGCAAGTCCCCGTCAAGCTGAAATCCCTGCTTACCACGAAGCTAAGTGCGACTCCAGTACGGCAGATCTCTAGCTCTGTTCAGAGGCCCGATCTGGCAGAGTTCCTGGCACCAAGATGCTCTGCCATAGGCGAGCCTTGCGCAGACTTGCCTTGCTTTAAGGCTCCCTCCCCAGGAAGGAGCAGGCTGTGTGAGGCTCGGGAAACGCCACTGGCGCCTTCCTGGCTTCAGCTCTACCCTGCCTTGCCTTTGCACTTAGGTCCCAAGCGTCCTTGAGGAGGGCTTAGGGGCTGGTGTGGGTTGCACACTGCCAAGGGCTCCAGCAGTGAAAGCTCTGTCAGAGGGAAGCGAAGGGCAACAGCAGGGCTCCTTCAGCGGTTCCTTGGCCGCCCAGACAAAGCTCCGCCACGGAGAGCACCAGGTTCCAAGGGCCCCTGGCTGGGTTTTGCATCCCCACACTCCCAGAGGCTGACTCCGTGGGTGCCTAGAAAGTGGTGTGAGAGACGTAGGTTCCCTAGCACTCTCCTCCCCAGCAGAGACATGTGCAGGTGGTTGGGGGCCTTATCCTGCGTGTCTGGGTTCCCGCCCACAGCCTCAACTCAGGGGAAGCAGCCCCTGAGGCAAGACCTGCTGGAGGAGCCCTGCGCGCCCGCCTGATAGGCGAGAGCACAGCCAGCAGTGTAGCGAGCCTCCTCGGGAGAAGAGGAGGCAGCCGAGCCCAGTCAAGAGGAAAGCCCTGCTTGCACGGAGCTAAGTGCGGCCTCCAGTACGGCAGAGCTCTAGCTCTGCTCAGAGCCCCGATCTGGCAGAGTTTCCTGGCGCGAGGCTGCTCTGGCCAGGGGGCTCGCCTTGCCCAGACTTGCCTTGCTTTTAGGCTGCCTCTCCAGGAAGGAGCAGGCAGCAGGAGCCTGGGAGTCGCCACTGGCTGCCTTCCTTGCCTCAGCTCCAATCCTGCCTTGCCTTTGCACATTAGGTGCCCAGTCCTCCGTTAAGGGAAGCTTAGGGGCTGGTGGGTTGCACACTGGCCAAGGGCTCCAGCAGTGAGAACTCTGTCAGAGGGAAGGGAAGGGCAACTGCAGGGCTCCTCCAGCGGTTGCTTGGCCGCCCAGATTCAGCGCCACACGGAGAGCACCAGGCTCCCAGGTCCCCTGGCTGGGGTTTTCAGCCCCGCACTCACGGAGGCTGATTCCTTGGGTGCCCAGAAAGTGTATGACAGACGTAGGTTCCCTAGCACTCTCCTCCCCAGCAGAGACATGTGCAGGTGTTTGGGGCCTGATCCTGCGTGTCTGGGTTCCTGCCCACAGCCCCAACTCAGGGGAAGCAGCCCCTGAGGCAAGACCTGCTGGAGGAGCCCTGCGCCCCGCCTGATAGGCGAGTGCACAGCCAGCAGGGAAGCGAGCCTCCTCGGGGGAAGAGGAGGCAGCAAGTCCCCGTCAAGCTGAAATCCCTGCTTACCACGAAGCTAAGTGCGACTCCAGTACGGCAGATCTCTAGCTCTGTTCAGAGGCCCGATCTGGCAGAGTTCCTGGCACCAAGATGCTCTGCCATAGGCGAGCCTTGCGCAGACTTGCCTTGCTTTAAGGCTCCCTCCCCAGGAAGGAGCAGGCTGGTGTGAGGCTCCGGAAACGCCACTGGCGCCTTCCTGGCTTCAGCTCTACCCCTGCCTTGCCTTTGCACTTAGGTCCCAAGCGTCCTTTGAGGAGGGCTTAGGGGCTGGTGGGTTGCACACTGCCAAGGGCTCCAGCAGTGAAAGCTCTGTCAGAGGGAAGCGAAGGGCAACAGCAGGGCTCCTTCAGCGGTTCCTTGGCCGCCCAGACAAAGCTCCGCACGGAGAGCACCAGGTTCCAAGGGCCCCTGGCTGGGTTTTGCATCCCCACACTCCCAGAGGCTGACTCCGTGGGTGCCTAGAAAGTGTGTGAGAGACGTAGGTTCCCTAGCACTCTCCTCCCCAGCAGAGACATGTGCAGGTGGTTGGGGCCTTATCCTGCGTGTCTGGGTTCCCGCCCACAGCCTCAACTCAGGGGAAGCAGCCCCTGAGGCAAGACCTGCTGGAGGAGCCCTGCGCGCGCCGCCTGATAGGCGAGAGCACAGCCAGCAGTGTAGCGAGCCTCCTCGGGAGAAGAGGAGGCAGCCGAGCCCAGTCAAGAGGAAAGCCCTGCTTGCACGGAGCTAAGTGGGCCTCCAGTTACGGCAGAGCTCTAGCTCTGCTCAGAGCCCCGATCTGGCAGAGTTTCTGGCGCGAGGCTGCTCGGCCGGGGGGCTCGCCTTGGCCCAGACTTGCCTTGCTTTTAGGCTCCCTCCCCAGGAAGGAGCCTGTCTGAGCGAGCCTGGGAGACGCCACTGGTGCCTTCCTTGCCCTCAGCTCCAATCCTGCCTTGCCTTTGCACATAGGTGCCAGGCGTCGGTTGGGGAGGGCTTAGGGGGTGGTGGGTTGCACACTGCCAAGGGCTTCAGCAGTGAGAGCTCTGTCAGAGGGAAGGGAAGGGCAACTGCCAGGGCTCCTCCAGCGGTTTTCTAGGCCGCCTAGAATCAGCGCCGCACCGAGAGCACCAGGCTCCCAGGGCCCCTGGCTGGGGTTTTCAGCCCCGCACACACGGAGGCTGATTCCTTGGGTGCCCAGAAAGTGTATGACAGACGTAGGTTCCCTAGCACTCTCCTCCCCAGCAGAGACATGTGCAGGTGTTGGGGCGCTGATCCTGCGTGTCTGGGTTCCTGCCCACAGCCCCAACTCAGGGGAAGCAGCCCCTGAGGCAAGACCTGCTGGAGGAGCCCTGCGCCCCCGCCTGATAGGCGAGTGCACAGCCAGCAGGGAAGCGAGCCTCCTCGGGGGAAGAGGAGGCAGCCCAGCCCCGTCAAGTTGAAAGCCCTGCTTGCACGGAGCTAAAGTGCGCCTCCAGTACGGCAGAGCTCTAGCTCTGCTCAGAGCCCCGATCTGGCAGAGTTCCTGGCGCGAGGCTGCTCTGCCGGGGGCTAGCCTTGCCCAGACTTGCCTTGCTTTTAGGCTGCCTCTCCAGGAAGGAGCAGGCAGCAGGAGCCTGGGAGTCGCCACTGGCGCCTTTCTTGCCTCAGCTCCAATCCTGCCTTGCCTTTGCACTTAGGTCCCAGTCCTCCTTAAGGAGAGCTTAGGGGCTGGTGGGTTGCACACTGCCAAGGGCTCCAGCAGTGAGAATTCTGTCAGAGGGAAGGGAAGGGCAACTGCAGGGCTCCTCCAGCGGTTGCTTGGCCGCCCAGATTCAGCGCCACACGGAGAGCACCAGGCTCCCAGGTCCCCTGGCTGGGGTTTTCAGCCCCGCACACACGGAGGCTGATTCCTTGGGTGCCCAGAAAGTGTATGACAGACGTAGGTTCCCTAGCACTCTCCTCCCCAGCAGAGACATGTGCAGGTGTTTGGGGCCTGATCCTGCGTGTCTGGGTTCCTGCCCACAGCCCCAACTCAGGGGAAGCAGCCCCTGAGGCAAGACCTGCTGGAGGAGCCCTGCGCCCGCCTGATAGGCGAGTGCACAGCCAGCAGGGAAGCGAGCCTCCTCGGGGGAAGAGGAGGCAGCAAGTCCCCGTCAAGCTGAAATCCTGCTTCACGAAGCTAAGTGCGACTCCAGTACGGCAGATCTCTAGCTCTGTTCAGAGGCCCGATCTGGCAGAGTTCCTGGCACCAAGATGCTCTGCCATAGGCGAGCCTTGCGCAGACTTGCCTTGCTTTAAGGCTCCCTCCCCAGGAAGGAGCAGGCTGTGTGAGGCTCGGAAACGCCACTGGCGCCTTCCTGGCTTCAGCTCTACCCCTGCCTTGCCTTTGCACTTAGGTCCCAAGCGTCCTTGAGGAGGGCTTAGGGGCTGGTGGGTTGCACACTGCCAAGGGCTCCAGCAGTGAAAGCTCTGTCAGAGGGAAGCGAAGGGCAACAGCAGGGCTCCTTCAGCGGTTCTTGGCCGCCCAGACAAAGCTCCGCACGGAGAGCACCAGGTTCCAAGGGCCCCTGGCTGGGTTTTGCATCCCCACACTCCCAGAGGCTGACTCCGTGGGTGCCTAGAAAGTGTGTGAGAGACGTAGGTTCCCTAGCACTCTCCTCCCCAGCAGAGACATGTGCAGGTGGTTGGGGCCTTATCCTGCGTGTCTGGGTTCCCGCCCACAGCCTCAACTCAGGGGAAGCAGCCCCTGAGGCAAGACCTGCTGGAGGAGCCCTGCGCGCCCGCCTGATAGGCGAGAGCACAGCCAGCAGTGTAGCGAGCCTCCTCGGGAGAAGAGGAGGCAGCCGAGCCCAGTCAAGAGGAAAGCCCTGCTTGCACGGAGCTAAGTGGGCCTCCAGTACGGCAGAGCTCTAGCTCTGCTCAGAGCCCCGATCTGGCAGAGTTCCTGGCGCGAGGCTGCTCTGCCGGGGGCTCGCCTTGCCCAGACTTGCCTTGCTTTTAGGCTCCTCTCCAGGAAGGAGCAGGCAGCAGGAGCCTGGGAGACGCCACTGGCGCCTTCCTTGCCTCAGCTCCAATCCTGCCTTGCCTTTGCACTTAGGTCCCAGTCCTTAAGGAGAGCTTAGGGGCTGGTGGGTTGCACACTGCCAAGGGCTCCAGCAGTGAGAATTCTGTCAGAGGGAAGGGAAGGGCAACTGCAGGGCTCCTCAGCGGTTGCTTGGCCGCCCAGATTCAGCGCCACACGGAGAGCACCAGGCTCCCAGGCCCCTGGCTGGGGTTTTCAGCCCCACACACGGAGGCTGATTCCTTGGGTGCCCAGAAAGTGTATGACAGACGTAGGTTCCCTAGCACTCTCCTCCCCAGCAGAGACATGTGCAGGTGTTTGGGGCCTGATCCTGCGTGTCTGGGTTCCTGCCCACAGCCCCAACTCAGGGGAAGCAGCCCTGAGGCAAGACCTGCTGGAGGAGCCCTGCGCCCCGCCTGATAGGCGAGTGCACAGCCAGCAGGGAAGCGAGCCTCCTCGGGGGAAGAGGAGGCAGCAAGTCCCGTCAAGTGAAATCCCTGCTTACACGAAGCTAAGTGCGACTCCAGTACGGCAGATCTCTAGCTCTGTTCAGAGGCCCGATCTGGCAGAGTTCCTGGCACCAAGATGCTCTGCCGGCGAGCCTTGCGCAGACTTGCCTTGCTTTAAGGCTCCCCCCCAGGAAGGAGCAGGCTGTGTGAGGCTCGGAAACGCCACTGGCGCCTTCCTGGCTTCAGCTCTACCCCTGCCTTGCCTTTGCACTTAGGTCCAAGCGTCCTTGAGGAGGGCTTAGGGGCTGGTGGGTTGCACACTGCCAAGGGCTCCAGCAGTGAAAGCTCTGTCAGAGGGAAGCGAAGGGCAACAGCAGGGCTCCTTCAGCGGTTGCTTGGCCGCCCAGACAAAGCTCCGCACGGAGAGCACCAGGTTCCAAGGGCCCCTGGCTGGGTTTTGCATCCCGCACACTCCCAGAGGCTGACTCCGTGGGTGCCTAGAAAGTGTGTGAGAGACGTAGGTTCCCTAGCACTCTCCTCCCCAGCAGAGACATGTGCAGGTGGTTGGGGCCTGATCCTGCGTGTCTGGGTTCCCGCCCACAGCCCCAACTCAGGGGAAGCAGCCCTGAGGCAAGACCTGCTGGAGGAGCCCTGCGCGCCCGCCTGATAGGCGAGAGCACAGCCAGCAGGGAAGCGAGCCTCCTCGGGGAAGAGGAGGCAGCCGAGCCCAGTCAAGAGAAAGCCCTGCTTGCACGGAGCTAAGTGCGCTCCAGTACGGCAGAGCTCTAGCTCTGCTTCAGAGCCCGATCTGGCAGAGTTCTGGCGCGAAGGCTGCTCGGCGGGCTCGCCTTGCCCAGACTTGCCTTGCTTTTAGGCTCCCTCCCCAGGAAGGAGCAGTCTGAGCGAGCCTGGGAGACGCCACTGGCGCCTTCCTTGCCTCAGCTCCAATCCTGCCTTGCCTTTGCACATAGGTCCCAGCGTCTTGAGGAGGGCTTAGGGGCTGGTGGGTTGCACACTGCCAAGGGCTCCAGCAGTGAAGCTCTGTCAGAGGGAAGCGAAGGGCAACAGCAGGGCTCCTTCAGGGTTGCTTGGCCGCCCAGACAAAGCGCCGCACGGAGAGCACCAGGTTCCAAGGGCCCCTGGCTGGGTTTTGCATCCCCACACTCCCAGAGGCTGACTCCGTGGTGCCTAGAAAGTGTGTGAGAGACGTAGTTCCCCTAGCACTCTCCTCCCCAGCAGAGACATGTGTTTGGGAGGCTTAGGGATCGCTGAGTTCCTTTCCAGGTGTTGTCGAAAAGGGAAGGGCAACTGCAGAGCAGCTGTTGCTCTGTCCAGACTCAGCGCCACATTGAGAGCACCATGCACCTGGGTGGTGTCTGCAGCCAGCAGGCTGGCGACTCACTTGTGGTCTCCCATCATTTGCCTGAAATACATAGGTTCCCTAATGCTCGCAGAGCTGTGTGCAGGTTGTTGGGGCCTGCCCCTGCGTGTCTGGGTTCCATCAGGGGAAGTTGAGCCAAGACCTGCAGGAGGCGAGGTATGGCTCCGCCTGGAAGCCGAGTGCACAGGACAAGTGGAAGGGAGCCTCCTCCGGGGAAGAGGAGGCAGCCAGTCGCCTGCTGCTGCAAGCCTTGCTGGGGTGGAGCCGAGTGCGCCTCCAGTATGGCAGAGCTCCAGCTCCGCTGAGAGCCCTGATCTGGCAGAGTTCCTTGCGCGAGCTGCTCTGCCTGGGGCGAGCCTTGCCCAGACTTGCCTGGCTTCTAGAGCCTGCCAGGAGCTCTGCAGGTGGGAGACGCCTACCCCTTCCTGGCCTCAGCTCTGCTCCTCTTGCCTTTGCACCTAGGCTTCTTGTGGTGGCTTAGGGGCCGGTGGCTTCCACACTGCCAGGGCTCAACAGTGAGAGCTCTGTTCGAGGGAAATGAAGGGTATATTGGAATGCAATCGTTTATCAGATGTGAGACCCTTCACCCTGCCTCAAGAGCCCTTACCCTCCCCTCTCCCGAACCCTCACCCTAACCCTCACCCTAACCCTAACCCTAATTGTTGGGGCTGTTCTGCACACTGTAACCTTAACCCTTCCTCACACCCTATCCACATCCTAACCCTAACCCACTTCATAGTCACGCCCTCAACCCTATACTTACCCTTGAAGTACGTACTGCATCATCTTCGTTTTTGGACACTTCCATGCATAAAAAGACAAGGTTGGAATGTTTCAAACATCGATCCAAGACCCATTATCCACATAAAAGGGATATAAATACTCTGATCACATCATTTAAATCTCTTGCATCACCAAAATACCTCTCCACCCACGTATCCAATCGCCATTGATGGATCACATCTATCTCATACATTTTATAACTTAGCAATCAGATACGCACCCGTAATCTGGGTAATTATATACACAGGATATATTGATACCATAAATATTTCAACAAATTCCACTTTCTACGATGAGTTCAATCTTCACAAAAGTAGGATGAACGGCACCTGTTTCCACTAGGATCCATAGCATTGCACAAAGTGACAGTGAGCGTGAAAATCTTAATGATGACCACCGGAAAGAAGGTCAGCACGGCTGATATCACAGATTTTTCAGTGTTCCATACGACTTCTACCCAAATCCATAAAGAAAGACATATGCATAGGAAACTACAAATTGAAAGCAAGTCTATTGAGATAAATATTGGACATCAATTGTATGAATCTTTAAGGCATAACTGCAGACATTCTTCAGACATTCTTCAAATTCATAGAATGACAACAAAGTATGGCTACGTACAATCCATTCGGTTTTATAAACCACTCATGAATAACCTCACAAGCCATTGAAAACCAGATGACACTTTCAAATAGCTTTGATCTACAAACAAGGCTGTAAGACAGAAAGTTAAAATCGAAATACATGAACTAAATCCTCAATAGATATGAAAACATCCCTTGGTAGTGAAGTCGATTCACATTAGTTATTAGGGCTTTCATGCACAGATCCACGGGCATATACAGAACCATTCCTCCAACAAAACTGAAGAATGACTTTAAAATCGCAAACAAAACATGAGTATATGTGTTCACACACTTCATGGAGCAAGGGTTTCTTCGATCTGAAAACTGGCGTCGATGAAGGACTGTGTGAAGAAGACTTCAAAGTCTATTTGGCAAACACAGCCTACGTTGGCTATATTTAGTCCTCAGATGAATGGAATGTCATGAGTACTGGGCGTTTCAAAGAAGCAGCCTGTGAAGCTCTGGACGCTTATTGGGATGCGTGGTATACACATTCACACGTTTCAGTAGCATTGGTGCAAAAACGATACACTTCTCAGGGGAAGCTTCTACATGGACTCTTGGGATCAGAGCTCTAACTCATACACACATACTTTTCCTTTGAAAATGATCCTGCATGATAAGCAAACAAAACACTGGATGAACACCTAGACGGTGAGCTCTGTACTAAATGATTTGAAAGCCAGTAGATGGAATGAGCTGATGAGGAAGACTACAAAGAGTCATCTTCTTCAACTTGGTCAAACTGCTCATAGTCATACAAGTGAATGAAAAGTGGAGCCTGTTGTCATTCAATCTGTTGAAAAGAAAGAGAATAATACAACAAATTAGCAAATCTTATTTTCTTCATAAACATTATATTATTTCTGCACAGCTTTCTTACTGGCATGAATAGAATATCTGCAATAATCACTTGTCACAGTGAAATGGATTCACATTCGATATCGATTCACATCTAGAATTGATGCCATAGCTGTTTGATACTATTGCTTGAGTGAATGCAACTTATGTGACTTCACAAACTACAAACACGACTAACATAATAGGTATTAAAACCTTGAGTGACATGAGCGTGAAGACTTAGTAGAGTTGCTCTCAAGAATCATGATACTATTCTTCA
>NW_017216235.1:0-23470 GCF_001704415.2 Capra hircus
CGCTTAATCTGAACCAGGTCTCCTGCATTGCCAGTCGCTGCGGCTTCTTTACAACTAGCTATCAGCGGAAGCCCAACTATTCAATTATTACAAATACCAATGTAACGAAGACAGAAAAAGACACTATACAAAACGCCCTAAATAAATTATTAGCAAAATTCAAATCCTGCCACTTTTGAAAAAAGAAAATATAATAGAATCAATTTGGTTTTAATCCCAGAAATGCAAAGGTTGGTTCACATTAGAAATCAATATCAATGTAATTCATTCTATTTGCATATTAAATAGGCAAAAAAATGATATGATCATTTCAATTAGATACAGCAAGAATATTTGACAAACACAGCACTCATTTGCTCTTGGAAAGTCCCTTCTAAGAAAAAACCTTTTAGGGTTGGGAAATTAAAAAAAAAGGAAATTTTTAATTGATGAAGACTATCCAGCAAGCCTACAGAAAAATTCCTTTCTAAAGGGTAAACAACATAGCAGAGTTATTCAAAACAGTTCTCTTGAAGCTAGAGTTGGAGGTATTGACTCTCCGTTCTGCCACTTAGTAACTGCTGTGCCTGCGGCGTAAGCTACTCTACCTTCTTTGCTGCTTCAGGTTTCCTCATCTAAAATAAAATGGAAATAATAATAATACCTATCTCATAACTTTGTTCATGCTTCAGTTGCCTCAGTCTATGTCGACTATTTGAAACCCCATGGCGACAACGTGCCATGGCTCTCCCTGTCCTTCGATTATTCTGCCCAGAGTCTGTGCAAACTCATGCTTCCATTGAACGTTCGGTGATGCCTATCCAAACCATTCTTATCCTTTAGTCATCCCCCCTCCTCTTTGCTCTCCAATCTTTCCCAGCATCAGGAGGCTCTTTTCTAATGAGTTCAGGCTCTTTGCCATCAGTTCACTAATTTTCTGCTAGACATTTCTATTTGCCAAGTCGTTACCATCATCTCAAATTGAACATTGAACATTGAATCCATTCCTTTTCCTTCCATTCCTGCTTTTTCCTTTTGACTCCAGATTTTTCTGTCAATGGCACACCACTTCCAAGTCATCTAGACTCAAAGCTTTGGAACTCTTTTGGTCTCTTCCTTCTTTCATTTCCATATTCAATTACCAAACTCTATCCAGTTAACCCCCTCCCAATATTTTTCAAATGTTTTGTAAATTCTCACTCTCATGCTTTCTAGTCCAAGTCCATATGAATACATGCCTTGATATAGTAGTATCCCTCATGTCCCTCCCTAAGTACACTTAAGCACACCTCCAGGCCCAATCCTTACTCTAAGACCACTAATCCCCAATCTATCCTCTTGCTTCTTCAGATCCGCTGGCTTCTCACTTCCTGTTATATCCAGTCTATCTCCTTTGCTTGGTTGTCAAGGCTTTTCACCACCTAGCTGCACCTAACTTAACAAAGTGCATTTTTTCCTAGTCCTTTAACGTGTATCCTCTGCTTTGGTAAGACCATTATCCTCAGCATCCTCACACACCTCCTTTATTTTTAAATTCAGTGACTTTGTTTAATTCCATGCCTTGTATTGTTCTGCTCTCTCTGTGAGTGTCTCCAAACCACCCATTCTTCAATGATCAGCTTCAATAGTGCCTGAATGATGCCATTTGTTAAACACTTAACTATGTGCTGGGTACTGTGTTCATTTAATCTCAGCAACTTAATGTGATAGCTGTTTATTAATTTTCATGCCATTTTACAGATAGGGTATAGTGATTTGTCCAAAGTTTCCATTGCTAGTAATGGTGGATCTGGAATGCAAAGCCATGTTCATTGTACAACCCAGAGCTCATGCTTTTAACCACCCTCCTCTGTTCTGACTCCGAGATGCCTCCCCTGGCTGCATTCACTGTTTTGCCTGATATGTCCTGTTGTCTGGTGTGTACAAGTTTAGCTCCCAGGCAAACTGTAAGTTCCTGGAAGTCGGGGTCCACACCTCATACTTCTCTGTGCCTCCACAATCGGCACTTGATCAGTTGGTAAATTTTGATCAATATAGCTAGCATCCAGTCTTCAAGAAAGAAGGTTTGAGTAGCTTGAGGGTAACACAAGCCCTCCCCATTCAAAAGCCTATGCTCTAGAAAGGGAGGGGAGGGATAGAATTACTAATTTTTTTGAGATTGCCCCCCTGCCCCATCATGTCACCCCTGATGATCAGGAATCTCTCTGCCTAGTTTAGTTCAATGTTGCAGGAAAAATCTCCCCTTTACATAAGGATTAGGCTGGGCCAGGTTTTGTTAGCATGTGAAAATGCAGCCAAATCTGTCAAGTTACAATTGTGCAAAATCTGAGTCCTGGGCATCTTCCAAAAGTGAGCCCAGGGAAAACTAATAGTTGTCCTACCTACCTCACAGGGTCCTGGCAAGAATCAAGTGAGATAATGGATATGAGCACAGTTTGGAAAGTAGCAATGAAAACAGCTTGCTGCTTGAGCCTGGAGCAGAGCAAGCAGAACTCTTTGGTGATATCAAGGCCATGGCCAGGTGAAGGGTGGGGGCACTTCAGAAATTCTTGGACTCACCATTTCCCAAAGGCTGAACAGCTTTGCTTTCCGGCAATTCTTGGGAAAATCCACTTTATCATGAGGCTCCTTCAGCTCCATGTGAATTTATCCTTGACTTCCCTTTTCCTTTTTCTAATTACACTTACTCAGCTAGTCCACAATACTCTGGGGGCTTCTGAAAGATAAGCTAACTTTCCCTCCTTTTGGTGCATTGAAAAGACAGCATTTTGCTAGTGGTTTACATTTAGCTTTCAAACCTCTCTCCAAGGTCAAGAGCAAGTGATGAGGGAAAAACACACTCAGGTCGCTATCTCCTGTGGATCATCTATATATGACAGCAGCCACTGGATGTTAATAAATAAATAAGGAACGCTTCTCTGTTTCCCCTGTAGAGACCAAATTTCCCCGAATTCAAGTGTTGGAAGCCTCAAGAGAATTTAGGAGTCGAGGTTGGAATAAAGTTGGAGGTAAAAGAAGAGACTTTTGTAAGAGACAAAGTTTGGGTTCAAAGGATTCTGATTCTGAAAGTGAAGGGCTTTGGGGGGAGCCAGGGGAGAGTGAGCTCAGCTTGGCCAGAGAAGAGGAGAAAGCGCCGACTGTGCAGGGACTGTAGCCAAAGGGCTCTGGATGGAGAATAGACCTGGCTTGCAGAGGTAGCCAAAGGTATTCTGACCAGGGAATTGAGCAAGATTTATCACCTAAGTTGGCCTAGACTGGACAGAGCTTGGCTTTGAGTCTGTTTTATGTGTTGGGCATGCATTCATCCCTCCCTTCTGTAAGAGCCTTCAGATATAGAGCCATCACTCTCAGGGAAATGGGGACAAGGGGAGTTTGTCAGGAGTGGGGACAGAACCTGAGAAACCAAGCTGCGAAAGTACCCCTAAGCCTCTGAAGGCAGCCTTACAGGCAGGAAATAGCAGCCTCCACTCCCTCCCAAGCTCCTGGGCCACTGGCTACCCTATCGGATTTGAATAGCGCACACCCGGCAGACTTGGCAGCTGGCCAGGAAGCTCAGCACTGTATCCCATCCTGTGAACTCCTAGGTCCCAGCTTCCACGTACCATATACCATCTCTCCATGTTTGGTTCAAGAACACTGATCTGTATGAGCTGAGCTGTGGCATTGAGCTAGGGAACACTGTGCGTGTGTGTGCGCGTGTGTGCATGTGTGTGTGCGCACATGTGTGTGTGCGTGTGTGTGTGTGTTGAGGGGTTTCCAAGAGGCCCCAGCCTCAGCCTCTCTGACTGCAGGCTTCAGAGGGTGCCTGTGTCTGTGAACTTTGCTCGACTGTGACTGCTGGAGGGAGAGAGATGAGAGTAGGCTCCCGCTGGTTCTGTCCCACACTCCCCGTTATGATAGGCAGTGAAGCAAATCATTTGGGCAATTGCCTGACCTTAATGGGATAGAAAGGGCTCCTCTCTTGCCTGCAAGGAACATCCAAGTATGTGCTTACTGTTTAGTTTTCCTGGAAAAATAATTTCTCTGGCAAGCTCAGGAGGGTGAATTTGCCTTCAGAAAAGGATTGTGTCACATCCATAACCCCTGGGCCCCCTCATGCATTTCCACGGCTGAAAAACTTGCATTCAGTGGGAGAGCAACCCAAACATCTGCTAAGAACAGTTTTTTAGCTTTTACATAAAGTAAACTGTGTTGTGTAAAGAAAAATAGAGATCCACGATCGGGCAGCAATTGGTAACCCAGTAGTCCACTGACACGTAGAGCTTTTAGACGGAGAATGCAAGATATAAAATAGGTCGATTATGGGAGTACCCCTCCTTCTTGGAATTCTGCCCTTTGTACATCCATCCCTTTGTATCTGAAAGACCTTTAGAAGAAGCTTCTGGAGTCACATGCTGAAGAGTAAAGTATGCCCAGAAGGGATCCCAGTCGAAACCAGATCCAACGATAACAGTTGTCCCTTCAGTGCAGTTGGGAATCCTTGGGATGGGACAGAGGATTGTTGGGAGTAGCAGGAGGAGGAAGCCTGAGTGACAAAAATGGGTCCAGGCAAGGAAAGGGGAGATAGGGCATGACTCACTCTGGATATCACATATAGAAAGGGCCTCGTAGCCCATCTACACCAGTGTGTTAAAAAAAATTTGTTTTTAACATTGGAATCCTTTGTTCAAACACAGAACCAAAAAATGAATACAAGTGGGGCTGCTCTGGTTAAAGTGGGGTGAGGGCCCTGAGGCTCTGTTTCCTTAGCTTCTCTTTCTCTTGCTGAAGCTAAGAGAAAAGGGAGGTAGAACCACACCCTGTTGGACAGTGAGAACTGATTGTTCAACAAAAATTGGGGGAGTTTATTTGTTGAATACAGTCATTGTTAAAAATTAAATTAGGTATATTGGCAATTAAATTATATTCAAGATATAAGGCTGATAAATACTGCATACTCATCACTTCCAAATCATCTTGCTACACTTCACTATTATCTATGCTCTTGATTTACATCTGTTATGTCTATGTGGTGGACATCTCATCCCAACTCTTTTTAAAAATTAAAAAAAAAAATAATTGGGGCCACATTGTACCCCATGCAGGATCTTAGTTTCCTGATCAGGGGTCAAACCCACGATCCCTGCAGTGGAAGCTCAGAGTCTAACCACTGGGCTGCTAGGGAAGTCCCTCTTTACGACTGTGTTCCCATGATGACATACTGAGAGCTTGAAATTGGCCTTGGTGGGAGTGTTTACACCATGTGAAAGTGAGGAAATCAGCAAATGCTATAAATCAGCATCCTTCTCTCCCACAACTGACAGGGCCAGTTGTTAAACTTTTTACCAGTGGACCACTGACTACACTGTTAGTCCTCACTTCTCCAGAAACTATCCATACAGCAACCTCAGTCATGAAGAGTGTGCTTCAGAACTCAGGAGAGGAAGAGGAAAGGCAGCCGAGTGATGGTTTCACAAACATAGATCCTTTACTCTGTGGAAGAGACAAGCCACTACATGGCTCCAGTCCATGCAGTTATGTGTTAAATAATGTGGCAGATGAGAAGCAACCTGGTGATAACAGCATGGACGGACACCTGACCCTGGGAAGTCCCAGTGTCACAATCTTGAGTCATACTTTAAGGGCAAATGCAAACCAGCTTATTCCTAAGACCTTCAAAGATTCTCCTAAGACCATCAAAGACCCTTGTTCCAAAGACCCCTGCCTCACAGCCCAGCACAGTTCAGCAAGTGGCCCTGTTGATCCTTATGACTGTCTCTGCTGCTGCTGCTAAGTCACTTCAGTCGTGGCCGACTCTGTGCAACCCACCAGGCTCCCCCATCCCTGGGATTCTCCAGGCAAGAACACTGGAGTGGGTTGCCATTTCCTTCTCCAATGCGTGAAAGTGAAAAGTGAGAGTGAAGTCGCTCAGTCATGTCCGACTTTTAGCGACCCCATGGACTGCAGCCCACCAGGCTCCTCTGTCCATGGAATTTTCCAGGCAAGAGTACTGGAGTTGGGTGCCATTGCCTTCTCCTATGACTCTCTCTAAAAGGGCTAAATTACAGGCAGAACAAGCCACAGAGAAGCTCCAGGTCTGTGGTGTCTCCCAGTGTCCGGAGCACCTAGCACAGTATTTGGCACATAGAAGGCCCTTAGTAATGATTTATTGAAAGAAGGAACCGATTTTTCAAAGCCAGTCCCTCGCCTCTTTCCCACAATTTCTCCTTTACTGCCCGTCACCCCCAATCATCTCTGTCCTTCCTCCTCTCTCTTCTGGGTCTGCTCCCTTTACTTCCAGTCTCTCGTCCCCTCTTCTCTGTTCCCTTTCTTCCTCTGTCCTCTTCATGCCCTCAGACTGCCAGTTGCCACCCACTTTCCCCTCCTCACCCACCCAAACACCCATCTTGCAAAGCGCTGCTTGAGGCCTGAAGACTGGAGATAGTTCCCCCCCAGACCCAAAGTGTCTTTTAGTGGAAAAGTCCCTTTGTCTAGTCTTTACAAAAGGAAACTCAGTCATCTACAGCCAAACACTTTCTTTTTTTCATTTCTCAATTTATACTGGCACATGGGTGTATATTCTCCAAGTGCCTCTGCTGTGCCCCAAGCACCTTGCATGCCTTTAATGTCCTCACAACCTCATTTGCCACATCTAGAGTTTGTAGCATTGCTGGAGACGTGGTTGAATGTATTTCCCGATTTTAATTAAGCCTTTTTGGATTACGGTGACCCAGATGCAACCATCTAGCCAGCTTAGGCAGACTCCAAAAGAAGCCTAGGCTGGAACTGCTGGGTGAAACTCACTGTGCAGACAAGTTGAATCAATTGGGAGAGATAAGTTAAAAGTAAGTTTGATTTAAGAAAAGTAATCTGATGGATTCTAGCACGCTAGCTGACTTCTAGAAGCTCTGCTACTGAATAGATGGGCGGTGCTGGCCACGTGACTTACCTCTCTGGGCCTCAGTTTCCACATCTGTAAAATGAGGGCAATGAGAATACCCACCTCACAGGGTTTTGGTGAGGATGAATTAAATGATACATCTAATACACTTACGCTACCACTTGGCACAGAGTCTGTGCCTTTAAAAGTGTGATGGGGGGTATTTCTCTGGTGGTCCAGTGCTTAAGAATCCACCTGCCAATGGAGGAGACACAAGTTTGATTCTCGGTCTGGAAAGATCTCACATGTTGCAGGCCAATGAAGCCCATATGCCACAACTACTGAGCCCACGTGCTGCAACTCCTGAAGCCTGTGTACCCTAGAACCCGTGCTCCACAACAAGAGAGGCCACCCATGAGAAACCCATGCACCGCAGCTAGAGAGTAGCTCCTGCTTGCTGCAACTAGAGAAAAAAGCCTGGATGCAGCAATGAAGACCCAGCCCAGACAAATTTTTTTTTTTTTAATGTGTATGTAGTGGGAGGATAATGAAAAATTAAAAAAAATTTTCAGAACTGTGGAGTTCTTAAGAGGCATAGCAGAGTCGGAGTAAATTGTTTTGTAAGGTCCTTGAGGCCTGATTGCTCAGCCATGAGGCTCCTGCTGCTGCCCCCTGCCACTGGAGTCTGTGCCACTGAACCATGGGGCATGAGGAAGCATCTGGGGTTAGCAGGCTCACAAAAGATGTAGGAAGCACACACACTTGGCATGGTCATGGTAACCACACAGTTAGGGAATCGGAGACCGTGTGATGGTCTCCCAGTGTCCCAGTCAATAGGGCCCGTGTGTGCCCGTGGGGCCACAGCGGACCGTCTTGGCCCAGGTCCCTCACGCACTTCCTGACTTTGCCTCTCCCTGGGCCCCACACCTCACTTCCCTCTTTCCCAAAGGGTCTGCCAGGACCAGGTGGGCTGGCCCTGGGCCCTCTAGGCTTCCTTTCCTGGCACCCCACTCCAGTACTCTTGCCTGGAAAATCCCATGGATGGAGGAGCCTGGTGGGCTGCAGTCCATGGGGTCGCTAAGAGTTGGACACGACTGAGCGACTTCACTTTCACTTTTCACTTTCACGCATTGGAGAAGGAAATGGCAACCCACTCCAGTGTTCTTGCCTGGAGAATCCCAGGGGCGGGGGAGTCTGGTGGGCTGCCGTCTATGGGGCCGCACAGAGTCGGACATGACTGAGGCGACTTAGCAGCAGCCCACTGTCCAGGCTCACACCCAAGACCAGGCCCAGTTCTACCTTCCCTTTCCCATTTGGTGTTTTTACTTTAAGTGAAAAGCTGATCTTAAAAGAGTGAGGATCCTGTCTGTACCTCCAAGACACTGGATTTAGAGAAGACAGGGTGACTTCAGTGCTTGATGCTAGAATCTGAACCTTTCGTGCAGTGTGACAAATCAGGGTCCCCTCTGGCACTTTGGGGCCCTTACATGATGTGGAGGCCTGGCTGCCTCCTCTACCTAGTCCCACCTCAAGGGGTGATTTAGATAAATGTCCGGGGTTTCCAGGACTCCTGAAGGGACTTATTGGGGGTCAGCACCAGGCTATATGGTCTCTGGGCCCTCCAGGCCCCACAGAGCTCAGGCTCTTGTCTCAGGATTGTTCTCGAAATACTGTGATTGAGTCTCCTTGGACTGCTTTTAGTAGGGGTTCAATTCCACAAATCTTAAAAAAAAGTCATTTCTTAGAAATTCAAGTCCATATCAGGAATGATAATGGGATGGCTGCCTCCCAAGGTTTGCAAGCTGTTCAGGATTTAGCTGCAAAAAAAAAAAAAAAAAAAAAAAAAAAGAAAGAAAAAGAAAAGAAAGAAAGAAAAAGAGAAAAAAGAAAGGAATCCAGTCCCTTTTTGTTAATAGTGCCAATGCTTTCATTTTTCAGGCAATTTCAGTTCAATCCCAGATCTGGTTTCTGGAGTCACATTTTTCCAATCAAACCTTCTCATTTGCAGGGAGGACCCTGATGTTGGAGTGGAGGATTTGAATTTGCCCAGGTGCTGGCAGTTAGGGAGGGTTTCATATGCAAAGCTGCACATGCTTTGGAAATGTGACCCCCCCAGATTGCAACAGGAGGCAATCATCTCTGGTGAGCAAGGGCAGAGGGCAGAAGCTCACATGGGAGTTTGTGAGCTCTGTCCTTGGACCTCCGTGTTTCTCTGGCGTCTTGCCTTCTCTGTCTATTCTGCATTTAACTAGCACCATTAGTGGAAGTTCCACCCCTCAGAGTAATCTTGTCACCGGAGGCCCAGCCCTGTTTCTCCAACTGTTTATGGCAGCATTTCCCAAGCTTGGGAGCTTGTTCAAAAAATACCCAAGTATTCTTCAGATCGAGTAAGTTCAGAAAGCCCAGGAAATTTCCACCCAGATGCTCCCTGCCTTGCATCACCCCAAGTACAATATGATTAAAACTATACTCATCCTAGAAGCAACTCATCCTCAAAACTAGCCTGAAAGAATGAGGCAGGTCTATACATTGTCCTATGGAACAATCTCTGAGAAGTCTGGAAACTTATACAAAAAGTGAGCTGCCAGAATTGCAGTGGAAGCTTGCTTACCAGGCCTCTGTGGAGCCAACTCTCAGGAGTTTCCATTCCATTTCCTCTGTAAAATGCACCGACACTGGATGCCCAGGAACACCTCTCCCTAGTAGATCCAGGCACTTCTTCTTTAACGGACTTTTAATTAACTGACCAACTACTCCCCCAACTGCATAGATAAAAGAGAGTCTACTGCAGCTAACAAAAAGATTTATAGCATGAACTCCTCTATTTTACAAAAGGATCTACAAACATAAATATAGCCTTGTAAATGCAGATAATATTTCAAGACATGGGAACAGTGGTTGCTTCTGGGAAGGGAGTACTGAGTGTGTAGGGTAAAAATGTTCACTACACATCCTTTATTGTACAGGTTAACATTTTACTATGTTCATATTTTTGGGAATTATTTTTTCCCAAATCTTATTTTGAAAAATTTCAAACACACAGAGTTTTAAACTGGGACAACCTAGAGGGATGGTACAGGGAGGGAGGAGAGAGGGGGGTTCAGGATGGGGAACACGTGTATACCTGTGGCGGATTCATGTTGCTGTATGGCAAAACCAGTACAATATTGTAAAGTAATTAACCTCCAATTAAAATAAATAAATTTATATTAAAAAATAAAAAAGAAGTACAATGAATACACATTATACCCATTAAATTCCACAATTCACTTGTTGATGTATTTGCTGTATATTTCTATCGATCAATCTATTTATACATACAGATATTTTTTTTCTTTGTTGAGCTGCTTGATTGTAAGTTACAGGCATCATGGCACACTACCCTAAATTCTTCAGAATGACTCTCCTAAGAAATAAGGAAATTCTCCTTCTTCACCACAAATCATTATTACAGCTAAGAAACTAAATAAAATATCATGTAGTTTCCAATTCATATTCAAATTGTCCCAATATCCCATAAATGTCTTATAGAGTCCTTTCAAATAAAAAAATCCAAAATCAAGGTTTGTGTATTGCACCAACTCATGACTTTTTAGAGTAATTGATTCTGCGGTGGTGTGTGACCTTAATTTTTGTGTCTGTGTGGGTGACATCGACTTTTTGAAGAGTTCAGGTCAGTGGTGTTGTAGAATATCTCATATTCTGAATTTGTTGGTTTCCTCATAGTATACATTCTTTTTTTAGTACAAATATTTAATAGCAATAGTAATAAAGGAAATCAGACCCTGCTTCATATAAACATCAATCTTCAAACTAACTTACCTTCCCAGTATCTCCAGTAGCAGCATTATGAGTCTTCTGGTTCTCAGATCTGATACTTTAATCCCCTTCCCCTGTATTCTCTGTATTCAGTCAGTTCCCAAGACTGTCAGTTTGCCCTTTGACATGCCTCATGTTTTTATGTCTTCTCCAGTCCCACTATGCCTCTGCCCCCAGGTCAGGCCTTTAATCCTCACCCTTAAACTACTGCCACTGCTTCCTAACTGACCCCTCTGGTGCCAAAATCTTCCCCTAAACATCTGTGCCACAAGTATATAAAACAAACATTGCCTTCATCATGTCACTCTCTTTGAAAAAGTCAGTGGCTCCCTAGTTCCTACTTCCCAGCAAAGGCCCATCTTTTTTCACCTTTGAATACCAGCCTCCAGCATCAGAGACAGAGCCCCACTTAAATTTCAGTGCTGCCAATTACTTGCTAAGTGACCCTGCACAAGACACTAGGCTTCTCTGCCCTTCCATTTTCTTACTTGTAAAATGGAAATAATAACTGTGCCTGATTCTCAAATTTGTCCAGCATATGTCTGCAGAGCTCCCCGTCCTTGTAAGGGTCTCTTCAAATCTTGCCCTTTCTTGGAGTCCCAGCTGAAGCCCTGCTGCTTTCAGGAAGACTTCCTATCCACAGCAGAGCCCCCCACCCCCACCCGCAGACACCCTGTGAATTTCCATAAGCCTTGTGGTCTATGGGGAATACTTTAGCAGATGCTAGTTGCTATGGACTGAATGTTTGTGTCCCTTCAAAATTCATATGTTGAAACCTAATCCCTGATGTTTACATTTTCCTCTTATCTGCTAGTTTGGACCGCTGGGGCCCCTTGAGGGCAGGAGATCTGTCTGTTGTTTGTCCTAGAGTTTAGAGAGCTAGTGCTGTGCTGAGCGTCAGCAGCTCTGAGCTTATCACACCACTGGATGTGGGAAGACGTTTGTGGATCTTTACAGTCCTCCATTTAACCCTGAGAAAATAGGGCCCTGAGAATTTCTGCCTCAGGTGAGATGAGGGGGTCAAGGGCTGCGACCATCATTCAAATGGTCATAGTCCTGGCTCCTATTTATAGAGTGGATATTATGTATCCAACACTTTGAATATATGCTCTATTTGATTCCAACTAGATAAAGAAACAGAGACTCAGAGGGGAAGAAACTCGCCCAAGGTCACCCAGCTATTAACAGCTGAACTTGGATTTTGAAGCCAAGTTTGCCTAAGTACAGACTCCATATTCTTTCCCTGCTGCCTCTGGAGAAAGAGTGAACAAATACTGTGTTGATGGAAGGAAGGATGACTTATTAGAGATGCTCTGATTAGGACCAAATTTATTCCAGTTCTCTCCTTTACAAATGAGAATGCCCACCCCAAGGGTAGTGTCATATTACCAGTGATGGGGCAGCTTCCCTGAGGAGGCTGCCTTCCTTCAGAACTGAGACCAGAGACAGGCTTCTCTGTGATCATGGGAGAGAATGAAGCAAAGCAGCTCACATTGAAGAAGGATTTAGGATCCCTTTATGCGCCTTAAAGGGCCTCAAACTGGGTAAGAAAATAAGCAGGAGAGCAAAGGAAGAGAGAATGATCAGACAAGTAAACAGGGGCCAGCATAGGAGATGAGCTTAGGAAATACATGTTTAGGGGAGTCCACCAGGAAATCCAAAATAACACCCCCTGTAATTGGAGAGTGGTGTGTTTGTGTGTGTATGCTATTGATTTTAACAATATATGTATGCGTGCATGTGTGTGTGTGTGTGTGTGTGTGTGTGTTGGTTCAATCTTTGGATTTAAATAAAGAACAGACCAAATTCAGAGTCAAACTGCCTTCTTCTCAGCAGCCACTTCATCACCCCGGCGTCACATTTCCCAGCTGGAGGGCAGTAATTGCATGGCCAGATCTGGACCCATCTGGGAAACACCAGGGTCTTCCTGACTCGTCATCCACCATGCTGACTGCCAAAGGCATAAGGTGACCTAAGTGAAGCCTTCACACAGGCCATATGCACAGAGTCATAAAACCCCAAGGGAATGTGGCAACAGAGTCAGAGCTGGCAAGTCTGCCAAATTTCCAAGGGGAAGAAGGAACTTGCTGCGTCTGTATTTGCCCCCAGGATTGGAAAAATATATCTCAGTCACTGGAACTGAAGGGGGTGGCCTTTACCTTCATAGGAGAGTCACTGTTTATACAAATACTGCTGATGGCCTGATATATGTATGTATCTTAATATAAATAGAGCTATATACTTACTTTGCCAGATTGCATCAGCTACCTGTTCAACGTTTTACTCTGGTGCTGAACAAAAACAGTCTGAAAATCAGAATAATCTGTGGCCTCTGAAGTGTTTCCACTTGGCTTTTTGGCTTGGAGAGTAAAAGAAACCCAGATCAGGTGCTTATCCTTGAGCTAGTCACTGATTGAATGTATTACACCTCTTTTTGTTTGTTAGAAACCGTATCTCTTTGACAGAGCTCATTCACAGGATCGAGGAGGGCGGGGGCCCACACCATGGCAGCGGTGGTGGTAAGGCTAAGAGAAACGAGTGAGCTGAAGGTTTGTAGGACTTAGAGAAATCAGTGAGCTGAAGGCTTGTTGCCAATGTGGTGTTTCATTTCTTAATTCAGTAAGCATATGTCAAGTGTACCAGGCCCCATGCTAGGGTTAGGCGATACAAAAGCAAATAAAACATGTCCTTTTGTGTCCTGGGTTCTCTCACGGATCTCATAGATAAATGACAGCTAAGCCTCTTTAGAAAGAACACGCAGGGATTTCTGATCATTTCGGTTGCCTGAGTTGTAGCAGGAAGCTCCTCCTCCACTCCAAATGCATTGTTTTCAGAAAGTTTAAATATGCAGCAGAGATCAAAAACAAAAACCAAGCAAACAAATTCTAGAACCAGAAATGAAGAGGTAGCTCAGAGCCATAACAGCTCCACAGTCTACAGAGGGATTCAAAGTGGACATGAGTCCCAGGTTCAGGGTTTTAATGGCAAGAGTAGGGGGTGGGGGTGGGATTTGAACTCCTCTAGAAAGGACTTCCCTGGTGGCTCAGAGGTTAAAGTGTCTGCCTGCAATGCAGGAGACCCGGGTTCGATCCCTGGGTCGAGAAAATCCCCTGGAGAAGGAAATGGCAACCCACTCCAGTACTCTTGCCTGGAAAATCCCATGGAGGGAGGAGCCTGGTAGGCTACAGTCCACAGCGTTGTAAAGAGTCGGACATGACTGAGCTACTTCACTTCACTTCAGAAAGCTGGCAGCTAGAAGTGCTGGCCCATAAATGCGGCCAGGTGTAAGAAGAATAAAAACAATTCAGAAGTGTCCTGGCTACTTTGAGCTGAGAGTGGGAAGATAGTCACATTAACCTGAGTTATGCAAATAAGCCTCCCAGGTAAAGCAATTCTTGCCATGTAACAGTAATAATGGTGATCAAGTGCTTCATTAAGTGTGGGTACTGTACTAAGGGCTTTGCTTATACTAATGAATTCTTAGAATAGCCCTATTTTTAAAGATTCTGAACCTAAAGAACAGAAAGATTAAGTAACTGGCCTAAGGCCACACAGCTGCTACAAGGCAGAGCCAGAACTCAAATCCAGATAGTATAGCACACGGATCTGTGTCTGTCACTATGATTCTGAAGATGAACTCATAGCAAAACTTGCTGAGTCCCCAAGGAAATAAGCCACTGTGAGACTAGCGTGACAAATGGGAGAATTCACACCTTAAGAATTATAGCAAGTAGCGAAATATAAAAGGGACTTTAAAATAAGTATGGTTTGAATGTTCAAAAAAAATTTTTTTAAGGAATAAGAATTATAAGAGAAAAACAGAATAGTTTGAAAAATACAGGTAGACTTGAAAAAGAACAAAAATATGAAACCGAAATGGGAGAAATATAGATAAATAGCAAACCAGATGCAGCTGAAAGGAGGATTAGTGAACTAGAAGCTAGATCTGAGGAAATTATCAAGGATGCAAGAGAGAGGAATAAAGAAATGGAAAGTATTAAAAAGATGTTACACACTACATGGAGGATAGAATGAGAGTTTCTAACAAGTGTCCAGTAAGAGAGAATAGAGTGAATGAGGAAGAGGCAGTATTTGAAAGATACTAGAGGAAAATTTCCAAGTTGTTGAATATCAGGAGTCCTGTAACTTCCTGTCTTAATATCAGGCTCAGTGACCTGCAGGTAGGTCATCAGTCCTTATGGGAAGAGGCCAGCATCTTAACTCTACCACCGCTACTGTCATAGCTCAAAAGTGCCACATTCTTTATATAGACCAATATTCCCAACCTTTTTTTTTTTCCTCATTATCACTTCCCTCCTCTTGGGAGACTTTTAAAATAATTTTTCCTAATCATATTCCCCTCATGAAAATTTAATGCCAAAGATATATATCTGTTTGTGTACTGGATGGACATCTGTGCTTCATACAAGCATGATATAGGCTGTTCCCATCACCTGATATGAAGGCTATTCTACTTTGCTCTCCCTCTTCCTTTGCCTGACTTTCTATGCATTCATCACATAGCAGATTAAATGTCACATCCTCAACCCCTCCACAGTAGGTCAGGCGCCTATGTTATATAATCTTATTTAAGGAACTTGTGAAAAGTGTAAGTGAACAATGATCTGTGTAATTATTGATTCAGCAGGGTTAATGTCTATCTTGTATTCTGCTGTATTTCTAGGTCTCAGCACAGTGGCTGCCACATGGTAGATGCTCAAGTTCAGTTCAGTTCAGTCGCTCAGTCGTGCCCGACTCTTTGCGACCCCATGAATCGCAGCACGCCAGGTCTCCCCGTCCATCACCAACTCCCGGAGTTCACCCAAACCCATGTCCACTGAGTCGGTGATGCCATCCAACCATCTCATCCTCTGTCATCCCCTTCTCCTCCTAACCTCAATCTTTCCCAGCACAGGGTCTTTTCCAACGAGTCAGCTCTTCACATCAAGTGGCCAAAGTATTGGAGTTTCAGCTTCAACATCAGTTCTTCCAATGAACACCCAGGGCTGATCTCCTTTAGGATGGACTGGTTGGATCTCCTCACAGTCCAAAGGACTCTCAAGAGTCTTCTCCAACACCACAGTTCAAAAGCATCAATTCTTTGGTGCTCAGCTTTCTTTATAGTCCAACTCTCACATCCATACATGACTACTGGAAAAACCATAGGCTTGACTAGATGGACCTTTGTTGGCAAAGTAATGTCTCTGCTTTTTAATATGCTGTCTAGGATGGTCATAACTTTCCTTCCAAGGAGTAAGCATCTTTTAATTTCATGGCTGCAATCACCATCTGCAGTGATTTTGGAGCCCCACAAAATTAAGTCTGCCACTGTTTCCACTGTTTCCCCATCTATTTGCCGTGAAGTGATGGGACTGGATGCCATGATCTTTGTTTTCTGAATGTTGAGCTTTAAGCCAACTTTTTCACTCTCCTCTTTCATTTTCATCAAGAGGCTCTTTAGTTCATCTTTGCTTTCTGCCATAAGGGTGGTGTCATCTGCATATCTGAGGTTATTGATATTTCTCCCGGCAATCTTGATTCCAGCTTGTGCTTCTTCCAGCCCAGCGTTTCTCACGATGTACTCTACGTATAAGTTAAATAAGCAGGGTGACAATATACAGCCTTGATGTACTCCTTTCCTGATTTGGATCCAGTCTGTTGTTCCATGTCCAGTTCTAACTTTTGCTTCCTGACCTGCATACAGGTTTCTCAAGAGGCAGGTCAGGTGGTCTGGTATTCCCATCTCTTTCAGAATTTTCCACAGTTCATTGTGATCCACACAGTCAAAGGCTTTGGCATAGTCAATAAAGCAGAAATAGATGTTTTTCTGGAACTCTCTTGCTTTTTCGATTTGATCTCTGGCTCCTCTGCCTTTTATAAAACCACCTTGAACATCTGGATGTTCACAGTTCACGCACTGTTGAAGCCTGGCTTGGAGAATTTTGAGCATTACTTTACTAGTGTATGAGGTGAGTGCAACTGTGTGGTAATTTGAGCATTCTTTGACATTGTCTTTCTTTGGGATTGGAATGAAAACTGACCTTTTCCAGTCCTGTGGCCACTGCTGAGTTTTTCAAATTTGCTGGCATATTGAGTACAGCACTTTCACAGCATCATCTTTTAGGATTTGAAATAGCTCAACTGGAATTCCATCACCTCCACTAGCTTTGTTCATAATGATGCTTCCTAAGGCTCACTTGACTTCGAATTCCAGGATGTCTGGCTCTAGGTGCGTGATCACACCATCATGATTATCTGGGTCATGAAGATCTTTTTTGTACAGTTCTTCTGTGTATTCTTGCCACCTCTTCTTAATATTTTCTGCTTCTGTTAGGTCCATACCATTTCTGTCCTTTATTGAGCCCATCTTTGCATGAAATGGTCCTTTTGTATCTCCAATTTTCTTGAAGAGATCTCTAGTATTTCCCATTCTATTGTTTTCTTCTATTTCTTTGCATTGATCATTGAGGAAAGCTTTCTTATCTCTCCTTGCTATTCTTTGGAACTCTGCATTCACATGGGTATATCTTTCCTTTTCTCCTTTGCTTTTGGCTTCTCTTCTTTTCACAGCTATTTGTAAGGCTTCCTCAGACAGACATTTTGCTTTTTTGCATCTCTTTTTCTTGGGGATGGTCTTGATTCCTCTCTCCTGTACAATGTCACAAACCTCTGTCCATAGTTTATCAGGCACTCTATCAAATCTAGTCACTTAAAATTTATTCCTCACTTCCACTGTATATAATCATAAGAGATTTGATTTAGGTCATACCTGAATGGTCTAGTGGTTTTCCCCACTTTCTTCAATTTAAGTCTGAATTTGGCAATAAGGAATTCATGATCTGAGCCACAGTCAGCTCCTGGTCTTGTTTTTGCTGACTGTATAGAGCTTCTCCATCTTTGGCTGCAAAGAATATAATCAATCTGATTTAGCTGTTGACCATCTGGTGATGTCCATGTGTAGAGTCTTCTCTTGTGTTGCTGGAAGAGGGTGTTTACTATGACCAGTGCATTTTCTTGGCAGAACTCTATTAGCCTTTGCCCTGCTTCATTCTGTACACCAAGGCCAAATTTGCCTGTTACTCCAGGTGTTTCTTGACTTCCTACTTTTGCATTCCAGTCCCCTATAATGAAAAGGACATCTTTTTTGGGTGTTAGTTCTTAATGGTCTTATAGGTCTTCATAGAAACATTCAACTTTAGCTTCTTCAGCATTACTGGTTGGGGCATAGACTTGGATTATTGTGATATTGAATGCTTTGCCTTGGAAACAGAGATCATTCTGTTGTTTTGAGATTGTATCCAAGTACTGACCCTTGGACTCTTTTGTTGACCATGATGGCTACTCCATTTCTTCTAAGGGATTCCTTGCCCACAGTAGTAGATATAATGGTCATCTGAGTTAAATTCACCCATTCCAGTCCATCTTGGTTCGCTGATTCCTAGAATGTTGACGTTCACTCTTGCCATCTCCTGTTTGACCACTTTCAATTTGCCTTGATTCATGGACCTAATGTTCCAGGTTCCTATGCAATAATGCTCTTTACAGCATCGATCCTTGCTTCTATCACCAGTCCCATCCACAACTGGGTGTTTGCTTTGGCTCCATCCCTTCATTCTTTCTGGAGTTATTTCTCCACTGATCTCCAGTAGCATATTGGGCACCTACCGACCTGGGGAGTTCATCTTTCAGTGTCCTATCTTTTTGCCTTTTCATACTGTTCATGGGGTTCTCAAGGCAAGAATACTGAAGTAGTTTGCCATTCTCTTCTCCAGATGCTCAAACAGCTGAATAAATGAATGAGTACCATAAGTGGCATTACCTGAGTAGGTGAAAAGAAAATCACAGCCTTGGGAGGGAGCTTGGAAAGCTATTTTAATTCTTCCCCAGTTTATGAGCAGAACTCTTGTGTAACTACTTCTGAAAGAGCAAAGTATGTACTTTTCTTAAAACCACACTACAGCAGTTCCTTTTTCCTTTAAATAGTTCTCATTATTTGGAAGCAAAAGGTAGTCAGGAAGCTGTTGAGAATAGAGACAGATCCCTTTCTGAAAATATGTAAAAATAACATCTAAAATCATTTCCTATTTTAGAGGAGCCAAGGAAACTGCCAGCTTCAAAGAAACTCTGTAGTAAATTCTTTTGTTACAGGGAATAACGGACCAAATTGAGTGAAGATTCTCTCTTTATCCAGTAAAACCAAAACAAACAGGTTGAAATTTGGTGTGGTCACAGTGATTGCTCATAGTGGCTCCTGAGAGTCAATTATTGAATTTTCAGAAATGTTGAGAGCTGGTTGTTAAATATAATCATCATGAAAAATTAAATTATAGAAACTTACCATTAAAATTAATTAGATAACAAACAAAGGTAATATATACTCAAGACTCATCACTTCCTAATTATTTTCCTATGCTTCACTATTATTCATGCTCTTGAGGTTATTTGTGTCCTTTGTATCTATGTAGTAGAAATACTATATATTATTTCTTATCTGCTCATCTCTTTGTAACTCCACGTTCAGTCAAGTCAAATTGGTAGTTTGAAATCAGTCATAGTAGTATTTACATCATCAAAATTAGCAACTGCTACAAATCCCTGCTTAATCTATTGTTTCGGTGATTGACTTGACTAGGGGTCCGTGAACTTCCACCCAGCTTGTTTCTATACAGCTCACAAGCTAATAATGGTTTTTACATTTTCAAGGGTTGTAAGAAAATGAAAAAGAATCTGCAACAGAGACCCTATGTAGCCACAAAACCTAAAATATTTATTATCTGGCTCTTTGCTGAAATTTTTTGACAACCCTTGGTCTAGACTTAAGAAAGTGATGGAGAAATGTTAATAGTGCAGATTAAATTTAAAAGTGCATCATCTCTGTAACTGTTATATTTCATATAGCATGAAAAATTGAGGAAATATTCTTCCAGTATTTAAAAACTATTATCTGATTTAGTGAAGAAGTCATATATGTCACTGATCTAAACTAGGAAATTTCAACATGCATTCTGTTGTTTCTGCTTTGTTGCATTAATGTAAATCAACACATCAACCAATAATCCTGTTGGAACCACATTTAATGGTTAATTGCCACCTTAGGTTGGTTTTGGACACAAGGGTTAGGAAAACATTGACTAAAGCATTCTATGGGAGTTTTTTGGCTATATGAAATCTATAATAAGGAATGTCTATATTTTATTATTATTTATAAATTGTGTGCTACACAATTTATAGGGTATTTTTTTTTCCCTTGGAGAGAAGGTTATTAAACATTTAACAGCATACCTCTGGTCAAACCTCTGTGTTGTTTTTTTTTTTTTTCCAGGTCTCTATTCTATTTTATAGTTAACATATTTAGTTAATTTTTAAAATTGAAATAAGAGCATTTAACACAAGATCTATTCTTCTAACAAAGTTTTAGGTGTATAATACAGTATTGTTAACCATAGGCATGATACTGTACAGTTGGTCTCCAGAATTTATTCATCTTGCCACAACTGAAACTTTATGCCTACTGATTAGCAACTCCTCATTTCCCCCTCCCACCAGCCCCCAGCAACCACCATTCTATTCTCTGCTTCTTTGAGTTTGACTATTTTAGATATCTCACATAAGTGGCATCATACAGTATTTGTACTTCTGTGTCTGGATTATTTCACTTAGCATAATGTCCTCCAGGTTCGTTCCTGTTAGAAATGGCAGGATTTCCTTCTTTTTGAAGGCTGAAAAATATTCCATTGTATGTATATACCACATTTTTTATATCTATTCATCTGTCAATAGATATTTAGGGTATTTCCACATGTTGGCTACTGTGAATAATGCTGCAATGAAAATGGGAGTGCAAAATATCTCTTTGAAATCCTGATTTCAATTCTTTTTTTTTTCAATTCTTTTGAACGCATACCCAGAAGTGTGTTTGCTGGATCATACTGTAGTTCGAGTTTTAATTTTTCTGAGGAACTTCCATACTGTTTTCCATAGTGACTAAATCAATTTACATTTGAACAATGTACAAAGGTTCTAATTTCTCCACATTCCTGCCAACGCTTGTTATCTTTTGATTTTTTGATAGTCGACATTTTGACAGGTCTGAGGTGATATCTAGTTGTGGTTTTGATTTGCATTTCTCTGATGATTAGTACTGTCGAATGTCTTTTCATGTGCCTATTGGCAATCTGTGTTTTCTTTGGAAAAATTTCTACTCAGGTCCTTTGCCCATTTTTATCTGGGCATTTATCTGGCCCACTTTATCTGGGTTATCTGGTTTTTTTGCTGTTGAGCTGTGGGAGTTCCTTATACATTTTAGATATTATCCCTGATCAAATAAATGATTTGCCAAGAATTTTCTTCCATTCTGTAGGTTGCTTTTTCCACTCTGTTGATTGTTTCCTTTGTTGTACAGAAGATTTTAGTTTGATGTAGTCCCACTTGTCTATTTTTTGCTTTTGTTGCCTGTGTTTTTGGTATTCTTATCCAAGAGACCATTGCACAGGTTGGTATCTTAAGGAGGCAAAGGTCTGTGGGGATTCTTTGGCTTTGGATAGGTTTGTGGTCTCCTTTCTTCAGTTATGTTTGAGCAAAGCTACTAACCTGAAAACAAACTTACATGTGAGCTCTCTTAAAGCATGTGAGTTATGGCTGTAAGCTTTAACCCTGTGCATCTGATCACGGGGAGTGAGGGGCTGTCTAGTCCTTGAGATGCCTGGGAAAATCCTCAGGAAAAGATAACATTTCACTTTGGTGACAAATTTGTTGATTTTACAGATAACATCCACATTTTGCCTTTGAGAAGGAGCACTCAACAAGGACATTGGTTTGTATGTTTTTCTCTAAACACTCATTAGTACAAATTAATAAATCTTTTTGTTGGGGGAACATTGGGCTATATTTCATCTTTGGTCAACTAACAAAGACAAAAGGAATGCATTTCCGTGGGTTCAGGATATAAAGAACAAGAAACTTTGAAGTTATATAGACCCGGCATGTGCTCCTAAAAGTCATGCTAAGGACTAGTGCACAGGTTATGAGTGTGGACAGGGACACGTGGAGGTCACTGATGTGGTTTTTTCAGGTATATCTGTTTGGTTGCCTGTGGAGAGACCCCACTGCCCAACTTGTGAGGGAGTGCAGTAAGCTAACAGCCTCCAGCTGTCAGCTACCTTACAACAGTCTGGCCTCAGCTTTGGAGGCCAAGGTCATGGTGTTCCTCTGGGTCGGTCCCCAGCCAATGGACTGATCAAGGTCGTGATCCAAGGCCCATTCCACCACATAGAAGACCCCCTAGAGGGCAGTCTTTGCTCTTGAAGCTCCCTTTGAGCTCGTAGACTTTGATAGCGAGATACCGGTGGGCTAATAGTCCCCTTGCCCAATCCTGCCTCCATCTCTCTGAAGTTCAATACTGACGGCATGAAGGAGCTTTCTGAGGAAGTCAGAAATGTTTTCTACCTGATTTAGATTTTAATAGGCATTGGGTATTCACACTCTCACTTTGAGTTTAGTGGAATTTATATGCTAACTCTATATGTTATACCTCAATTTTTTAAAGGGGAAAAATAGTGAGTTTTTCCATAATTAATTAGCATACGTACAATATTAAGTTTTTAATTTAATAAAAAGCAGAGAATAAAAAGAAAAAAAATCACCTCTGCCTCCCCAAAGATAACCGCTGGAGACCCTTGAGATATCACACTACACGCCTCTACCCCCTCCATTCACTCTCCTCTCCGCCTCTGTATGTTGCCCCTTTGGCTCTTAGAGAAAGGAACTTAAACCATGATTCCACTTTCCTGGACTAGTGCCGGGAAGATTTGTTTCCAGGCTCACTTTCTAGCCCCCTTTCACTTCTTCCCTCTAGATAGAACCTGAAGGTAAATAATCCAAAACTTCAGTATCCTAACTGCACATCACCGCCTCCTGAACTGGGAGCATCTGACGCTCTGGATCCTCTTTCCTGGAACAGCACAGATCAGGGGCCCACATTCCACTGGGTCTTTTTGCCTTCACAGGAGTTTGAAATGCTAATTCAGGCCCTACAGGGTTGCTTGATGGAAATGGACCTGATTTTGTCCAAGGCGGAGAGAGTTTCTAGTTCAGAGCAGCCAAGCTTTTTGCCCTTTTTTTTTTTTTTTTTGTGAATTGTGGGAGAAAGCACTTTCCAATTTGCTTAGATGAACACAAACTGTCAAAATGACCCTGTAGGAACATCTCAAGGTAGATTATAAATGCAAACTAGGCAGCTGGAACTAAGTCGTTCCAGTCATGTCTGACTCTTTTGGGCCCCATGGACTGTAAGCCTGCCCAGGCTCCTCTGTTCGGGAATTCTCCAGCAAGAATGCTGGAGTGGGTTTCGCATTTCCTTCTCCAGGGGATCCTCTCAACTGACCAGGAATCAAAACCTGAGTACTCGTTATGTTCCTCTGAGAGTTGGCAGAGTCGGACGACTCTCTTATCCACTAGCACCTGACCTCTGGGAAGAACCACTTTTCTTAGACAAAGCCCTGTAGGCTGTCTCAACTGAGGTTCCCATTTTGACCAGCAGTGCTGTCAAGCAACACTTGAGGAACGTCAGTTAATAATGGCGCAAATTTTGAGGGCGCCTCACTTAGAGCGGTATCGGCTATAATATCAGAAAACTATTTTTAGTGTTAGGATGGCTATACTTAACACGAACAGGTCATCTGTGTTTCAGTACGAAGCGCCCTCCAAAGGTGGTCCTGATGCACTGCACTCTTGTTTTACGCCAAAGCCTTCTTACTACGAGGGTTCTTAACATTCCACTGTTCCAGAGAAAGAAAAAATGGTATCACGTGTTCG
>NW_017216236.1:0-13323 GCF_001704415.2 Capra hircus
TTAATAGTTTCCTAAACTGTACAGTAGGTCCTTGTGGCTTCTTTTATATATGGTAATGTATTTGTTAATAATTCAAACAAAAACTGGTACACAAATATTCATAGTGACATTCACAATAGCTCAAAGGTAGAACTCATTCAAGTGTCCGTTGGTGGGAGACTGAATATGCAACGCAAGGTATATTCAGAAGCTTGAACGGTATTCCACCATACAAAAAAGTACATTAAATGGTGCTGCCACTCTGCAAGACATTACACAAATGACTCCAAAACGAACACGTGGAAGAAATACATAGTTCGATTCCAATTCATGCTATGTACCCAAAAGGATTGGGAAAGGGGGCTGAAAAAAATGGATACTCCTTCCGTCATACTCACAACAGCATGATTCACACTGGCAAACAAACAGAAGCAATCGAAGTGTCCATGGCAGCCAATTCCATAAACAAACTGTGGTATACACACAATGGAATCTGATTCGGCCCTTCAAAGTCAGTAATTCTGACAATGCGACAATGTGGACAAACCTTATGGTCATTAGATTAAGTGAAATAAACCAGACCAAAAAAAGACAAACGTTCTGTGATTCCGCTCATATGAGATATCCAAACAAGTCAAATCTGTCAGAAATTAGCAGAAAGTGATTCCGACCGATCGAAAGAGTTCATGTTTCATGGACCTCAGTTTCCCTTGGAAAAACTGACTTCCCATCATATCTCCAAAACCAATTAGACAAATAACTGGAAGCTATATCCAGTCAAATGAATGTAGACATAATGTTACAGTGTACACCAAACTCACTCAAACTTCTCAACAGACAAAAGGCAAAACTGTATCTGTGGCACCTCAGCTTAGCTTAAAACTGTATCTACGGTACCTCACTTCTGCTTATAAAATTTAACAACAACAACAACACACTAAAGGCTATCCAAAAAGGATAGAAAACACATATAACATCAACTTTAAAAAATTAGAAATTGAAACGGTGAAAAACCTTATTCACAAAACTTAAACACAAGCCACAGGAAACTATATTTATAAAATAGATATCTGATAAAGGATTGTTCTCCAAATATACCAAAAAATCTAGAACAATCTCATAAAATATGTATACACCTAAACACCTGGCCTACAAAAATATAAAGATAGTAAATAAGCCTATCAAAAAGACTCAAAACCACATAGCATTAGGAAATGACAAACTAAAATAACAGTGAGGTAGCACTGCACACCTATTAGATCCAGTCAACTCAAGAAAAGGGGGTAGGGCACAGCTTCTCCGGTGGCTCAGTGGTAAAGAATCTGCCTGACAATGCAAGACACTCTAGTTCGATCCCTTACCCCAGAAGATCCCACAAGCCACAGAGAAACATAGCTGGATTTTTCCACAGCTAAACAAGGCTCACCTGTGACCTGAATCCTTCATGTCCAGCACTTACTAAACAGCTTTGAAAACATGTCCAGACAAAAAAGGATCGCATGATTATATACAACAGCTCGACTTGTAATCACTACAAACTTTCAAATATCAGGATGTCTTCAGTAGATGACAGTGTAAACAAATGGGGATACATGCAAAGTGAAGGGGAGCAAATGCTACCACAAAATATACCACCTCAGCATGAGGATTAGTTGGACCCAATTAACTTTTATTTTTTTAGAGGACACATGATCATCTCTGAAACCCAAGTTCAAGACAGCTCTTCTGTGAGTCACATTTACCAGAGAAATCTCATTTCAAAGGAATCCTCTCTATATGCCAGATAGAAGGATGAGACACAGTCTTTTGAAACTCTTTTTTCTTTTCTATCGATAGGGAAAGCTAAGCCGTAAATCTGCACAGCCACCATACCCTTCCTTTCCTTTGGTTGTATTTTTTTAAATATTTGTTTCTGTTTTCATTTGGCTGCGCCAGGTCAACCTTCATTGAGGCAAGCCAGATATTTAGCTACAGCATGCAAATTCTCTGTTGTGGCATGGGAGATCTAGTTCTTGGATCAGGAAATGAACCTGGGCCTCCTTCTTTGGGAGTGTCCAGTCTCAGCCACTGGACCACCAGGAAGTGCCTGTTTTGTTTTCAGATGAAGATGGAATCTAAGGTGATATCTTGGGCCATTTCAGTCACTGACTCAGTTTCCTGAGTTTGTCCAAAGCACGCACAAGGTGCACATTATTAAACTGGTTTGCAAAACAAGAAAAGGTTGTCTGCTACAACACTGTATGCTTACAAATATCTAAATGGTAAATGGCATAGTATTGATTTTTCATTACTATGGGGGGAGAAAGAATGCAGGATTCATACATGTTACAACACGAATAAATATTCAAACCATCTTCAGTGAAAAAAAAATCCACATAGAAAAGGCCACCCAGAACCCTTATTCACCATGTCTGCTTTCAATCCATCAAGTTTGTCCAAATAACTGAAAATCTCAGTAACACTCTAAATAAAGAAAAAAGGATGAAGATGGAAACAAAAGATATATTCATACACTTGAACATTGCAAAGTGGAAGTGGGGCGGTGGATTACATTATAACGTAGATACCATATGATTTCCTGATTTTGGAGATTATGTGCTGGTTCTGCAGAAGGTACCCATTTTGGATAAAACACATAGAGTCTTTTAGATGATGTGGCAAATGCTAGCACTTGTTCCCATTGCTAGGCATTTTCTGTACATTTTAAATGACTGGAAAGTATACTAGGTTTCAAAACAACCATGTCAATACCACAAAAGAAATTTAGAGTAGACAGGCAGGAAGCTTTCTGATACAGGCCAAGACTTACCCAGACGAAGTTCAAGGGAAGCTGCGATGCTCACTGCCCTTGAAGGAGTCCACGTGGAATGAAGAAGTACTGTGGGAAGTCTCTTAGTAACCACCATGTCTTGGGTCCTCTGGATGACCTACTGCAGGAGAAACAGATGTTACAGATAAAACGTTCCACATCACTTCACAAAATGTTGTTAGACTACTTTCAGTAAAGCTGAATCATTTGGGATCAATTTACAATCATATAATAGACTACCATTTACAGTCCAAAAATCACTTGCATTTCTAGACACTCATAACAATCAGAAAAAAAAAATTAAGAAACTCCCACTTAAATAAAACATCTAGCAACAAACTTAATCAAGAACATAAAAGACCAGTAGTCAGAAAACTAGAAAGCACTGATAAAGAAACCAAAGAAAACACAAATACACAGAAAACTATTCCACGCTCATGCACTGGAACAATGAGGAATTAAAAGGTCCATTCCAACCAAAGTCATCAACAAATACACGGACTGCAATCACAAAATAACATTCAATGGCATTTTTCACAGAAATAGAAATATTCCTCATATTAGACTGCTACTGTTGACCAGGACCTTAAACGGCCAAAAAGACTCTGAGAAAGAGGAACACAGCTGGAGGCATCTTCCTAACCCTCTTCAAACTACATCACGGAGCTGTAGTGACCACCACAGTGAGGAACTGGCAGGAACACAGACACATGGACTCCAGGAGAGAATAGAGAGCCCAGAAACGAACCCACATGTACATGGTCAGTTCCTGAAAATCAAACCAGGAACGAGCGAAGAGGAAAGGACAGTCTTCTCAAGAAACAGTGACAGGAAAACGGCCACCTACACGGAAGAACATCAGTGTTCATCCTCTACATCATCTAACGCAAATCGAACTGAAAACCCACCGCTTTGCACACGGAGCTCTTTCCCCCTGAGTCCTCCGAGATGGACCTCCAGTCAGCCCTCAGCTGGACACAGGAAACGTCTACTCCGTCCTCATGTTTCGCTCTTGCAGCGCCTCCCTGCTGGTGGGCACTGAGGCAACCCTGCTCCTCTCAGCCTGGATGCAGCCCTGTTATCCAGAAGCCTGAGCCCTGATGGTCCTGAGGAGACAAAGCTCCCGCCAGCTGCTCACGGGGCAGAGCCTAAAGGCAAAGCGTCCTGCGCCCGCGGGTCAGAGGGGGCTTTGGCGCCCCCCTGCGGGCCACAGGAGAAGAGCGGGCAGCCCGGCGCTCACAGACCTCAGAGGGCTCACCCAGAAGCAGCTCTGCTGCGAGCACTCAGACTGGAAGCCCAAACTGAAATGGAGCAGAATAGCTCCATGACCCTCCGCAAAACATGGCTAAGGAACAATCAGAGCCTGTATGGAATGCAGCCATAAAAAGGAACACATGTGAGTTTGTTCTAATAAAGGGGAGGGAAGTCAGTCAAAGAGAGAAAAACATGGAATCTAGAAGGATGGTACTGACGAGTCTGTTCACAGAGCAGCAATGGAGGTGCAGACATAGAGAACAGACTTACCAGATGAGGGTGGGGAACAAGAGGGAGAGGGTGAGATGAATGGAGAGAGCAGCATGGATGCAGGTACACCAACCTTTGTAAATAGACAACCAATGGGAATTTGCTGTATGATTCAGGGAACTCAAACTGGGGCTCAGTAGTAACCTAGAGAGGTGGGAATGCGTGCGAGGTGGGAGGGAGATTCCAGAGCAAGAGGACATAGGTACACCTATGGTCAATTCATGTGGATGTATGACAAATCAAACCAATATTGTAAAGCAATGATCAATCAACTAAAAAGAAATAACTGTTTAAAAAAATATGAACATACACACAAACTTTGCAACAAGGTAACTCCATTTTAAAAACTATTGAAATTTTAGAAAACTACAAACGTTCTACATGACCTTCGGTCTGGTGATCAGGTCTAACATACACAAAACAAGCCAACTTACCCAATTATGAATACAAATGAGTTAACACATTGCCTTTTATCATTTCATACATTTACCCTGTGGAGGACCTTACTCGAGAGAACCAAAAAGAAACTGCTAAATGAACCACGGACCACCCACCCTGGCCAGGCAACAGAGAAAAGAAAACACTTGCAGGAGTCATCTCACAACAGGAGGTCCTGGGAAGGAACAAGGAACGAACAAGCTACCACCAACCAGAATTCTGGAGAGGTCAGGAGATGGGAGGCTCCAGTTCAGAGGTCCTACCAACCTCCCAGGATGCACTTCGCTGGAATCCATCTCGGCTGAGTGATGCGTGTGCCCCCAAGAAGGATCCCAATTCAGAATGCCTGGCAAGAGACAAACCAGAAATGAACCCGATGACCATAAAACCTGAGAGTGTCGAGCCACGTGACAGAGTGGTTCTCTCCGTTTCCCTCACCCTCCTGCCCTCCACCCCGGCAGCCCTTCCCAATGAAGCCTCTCGCTTGGACAGCACTCCTCTCCTCAGACAACTCATTGCCCAGTGTCAGACAAGAACTCACTCTCAAGCCCTGGAAGGGAACCCCCTTCCTTCATCAAAAGCAATATCCAGGAGAAAAGAGCTTCCAAACGCTATCTTGCAGAGAAGGAAATCAGACAAGGCAATGGCAGCCCGCTCCAGTACCATTGCCTGGAGAATCCCACGGACAGAGGAGCCTGGTAGGCTGCAACCCCGGGGTCACTAAGAGTCGGACACGACTTCACTGAGTGACTTCACTTTCACTTTTCACTTTCATGTACTGGAGGAGGACATGGCAACCCACTCCAGTGTTCTTGCCTGGAGAATCCCAGGGACAGAGGAGCCTGGTAGGCTGCTGTCTATGGGGTCGCGCAGAGTCAGGCACGACTGAAGCGACGTGGCAGCAGCAGCAGAGAAGGAAATGGCACCACCTGCAGTACTCTGGTCTCAGAAATCCTAGGGACAGAGGAGCTTGGTGGGCTACCAGTCCAAAAGCAGGGCATTTCTGACGGGAGGAAACAGTCCCAGGGAAGCTGAGCTGCTCACCAAAGGCCCCAGAGCTTTGGATAGCACACCAGAGCTGTGGCTGAGGATTCCCAGCTGCCATGCCTCTTGATCCTGGCCTCTTTCACTAGATACGTGTGTGGAAAACTAGAATCTCAAATATGCCCTGGTGGTTCCATAGTCAAGAATCCACCTGCCAGTGCTGGAGATGCATGTGCGATCCCTAGGATGGGAAGATGCCACATCCTATGGAGCCCGTGTGCCACAACTGCCGAGCCTGTGCTCTAGATCCTGGAAGCCACGATGCCGAGTTCACATGCCGCAGCCACTGAAGCCCGTGAGCCTGTGCCCCTCAACAAGAGGACACACTGCAGTGAGAAGCCTGCAAACCACTCGTTATGGCCCATGCTCACCAAAACTAGAGAAAAGCCCACACACAAAGATGCAACACAGCCAACAATCAATACAACTCTTTTCCTAAACAAATGCACATCTGACAAAGAAACTGTACTCGAATTGTCCAAGAACACTAGAGCAAACAAGCCCATTCATAATTGGTAACGACTGAAATAGACACCTGGCCACTGAGGGTATACTGATAGTAAACTATCATACAAAAACATACTCAAGATACTGGTGCGATGCACGCAGAGCCCCCTTTGAAAGACAATCTGACAGTTTTTTTTTTTTCAGTAACCACGTGGGACAAGCACTGAATTCTGTGTATGACAAGCGGTGGAAGCCAGGTATCTTACCATTGGAAGGCAAAGTTCCAGATAAACAAAAGGAAACGTTACAATGTCCATGTCGTGGTGGATCAGGTTGGAGACATCATCACAAATTACCTTTAACTGAATATGTTCAAAGGTGAGCTGGAATACATGGAGATATATCTCCATGTATTGTCAGCTGAGCATATTGAGCTCCTACATGTATGTTTTAAATATCATTCTCTAATAAAAGGGAACAGGAAACATCTCCGATGGCCTGGTGGTAAAGAAGCTGCCTACCGATGCAGGGAACACGGGTTCAATTCCTGTGTAGAAGATTCCACACGCCCAGGGGCAATGAAGCCCTTGAACAACTCTTGACGTTTGCATGCTCCAGAGCCCAAGTTCTGCACACAGAGAAAGCACTGCAATGAGAAGCCATGGCACAGCAACTAGAAGGTAGCCTCTGCTCACTACAACTAGACAAAGGAGCAATAAAGACCCAGCACAGTCAAAAATAATGTCATGTTAAAAAAAGGACAGTTCTTTGAAGAAATGACTGAGACTAGGGGTGCGACTGTAAATATATGAGCCAGGGTCATCTTCAATTATGAGAAATTAAAGAAACTAAAGACAACTATCAAGCTGTCCAAACGGATACAAATGAATGACGACACAGTGTTATCTGTATACACCAGCAAATAACAATCTGAAAGGGAATTGAAACAAACAATTCCCCTTCAATCACGTCAACATTAATAAAAGACTTTGCTATGGATGGAATGAGGATGACAAGACTGGCACACTGGAAATGATACATGATTGCTGAAAAATACCCTCAAAGCCATGGACAGAGACTCCATAGCGATGACAAGACTTCAGTTGGCAATACCGTGGAATGCATCTGCCATCTGAAATGAAGATTCAATATGAATTACAAAAGGCTGAAAGGTGGCTGCTAAACCACAAAAGATGCCAGCATTCTTGGCCTCCAGAGGAGAATTCAATCCAGGGCAAGTGACGAAGCTTGATGGCTCAGAGGTTTCTGTGAAAAAGTTTGATTCAAGTAGAAAAGAGATCGAGAGAGCTGCTGACGTAGACATTCAAAGGGGGAAGAAAGAGTACCCCTGCTAGTCTTTAGCCAGATGTTATACAGCCACTAGCAGTCTGCTAAGGAAAGAAAGACAATGTCTCAGAGAATGGCACCAGGCCCTCACCCACAGCATGCATTGAGATCACATTGGCAGCAGATGAGTCATCCCAGGCCAGAAAATGATGGACATGAATCTTGAAGAAAGGCAGATTTCCAAGCAAATATATAGTTTCATTCACAGAGGTTAAGAGAACCAGGTATGAGTAAGACAAACCGGTTTGTCGAGTCGTTTCTGAGCCCTTAGGGGGAACTGACCTGAAGACATTAACATACCTTAAGACAAACATTTCCATAAGAACAATGCATTGCTTAGTTCAAGGTTTGAGAAAAGTTAAATTCAGGTGGAGCCAGGAGTTGTCATGGCAACACAGAATTTTCAGAGAAACCTTCTTTTACATTTGTATCAAGATGGAGAAAAAAAAACCGCAGCCCTCTTTGGTCTCCTCCTGCCTCTTAAGAGAGAGAAAAAAAACGTCTGACACTTGCAGTTTATTTTCTCTGTCTGGAGACCCCTGGCCTTCCTGCCTGTTATCCTCTCCAGGCCTGTAGGAAGCAATACACTCGGCTGCTTGGGAAAAGCGCGCGGGTCTGAGCTGTATGCAAAGGGGTGAAGCGGTTAAAACCCTCGGCCCCAAAGGCGAGGCTTTTCCTGCGATCGCCATTTCAGTCGGCTCCGAGACTGCAAACAAAGGGCAGAAGACATGGTTCCCTGCTCCGCCGGAGTCCGAGTTCCCTTACCTGTGGTCCACAGCCCTGCGCTCTGCTCGCTGGATGCCAATCGACGGGGACCCAGGAGCCCACGAAACGAGCAGTCCCAGCTGCAATGGCGAGCCCTGAGAGCACAACTGGGGACCCCTGGCCCCGAGGCGCCGCCATGTTCACCCCGCCCCAGACCCGCTCCCGTGAGCCGCGCCCCTGACCAGCCGCCCAGGCTCGCCCCGCCCCCGACGCGCGCACGGTGCGCCCCGCCCCCACGCCCCCTGCCAGGCCAGGCCCGCGGGACCGCGACTGCCTCCAGGGGAAACACAAGGACAAGCAGATCCACCCCACCGAGACAACCCAAGCTTTTTCTCAGCTCATCTGTCTATGATTTAGGGATAAGAAGCAAAGATGACCTAGGACAGCCATGATATTCTATAGAGCCAGACCCTGGCGCGCAGAGGCTTGAAGAGGGCCCGGGGAGCGCTGCCTGAAACAGCAAGCCTCTGTAGCATAGCGGTTAGGCAGGCTGGTAAGTCAGGCAGACTAGGGTCTGTAGGTCAGGAGTTCAAGTCCCGGGTTTAACTCTTTCCCTTTTAGGGGGCGGGGGACCACAAGAGGCGGGGCTTAGACCAGAAAAGTTTCTTTTGATTTTAGAGGTTTATTGTGAAGCTTAGGGTTAGGGTTCGGGCAACCCCCCAACTCGCTCGGGTTCGGGTTCGGGGTTAGGGTTAGAATTCGGGGAACCCCCCTCTTCTTAGAGTTCGGGTTTGGGTTAGGGTTCAGGTCAGGGTCAGGGTTCAGGTTACGGTTAGGGCTTAAAGTGAGCGCTAATGGGGCCCATAGTTCTTTATTAGCCTGCCCTGGCGGGCCGAGGCTTGAAGAGTGCCTGGAGCAGCATGAAACCCGGGGGGCTTTGTTAGCATAGCGGTTAGGCTGACGGCCGAGTAAACATGCAATCTGGCTTTGTGGGTCAGAAGTTCCAGTCCGGGCTTGCCTTTTTTGCTTTGAGCGGATGGGGACCGCAAGGGGCGGGGCTTAGGCCAGAAAAGTTTCTTTTCTTTTAGAGTTTTATTGTTAGGGTTAGGGTTAGGGTTAGGGTGCCGGCATCCCCTCAACTTGTTAGGGTTCAGGTTCAGAGTTCGGGTTACGGGAATCCCCTCCCTTCTTAGGGTTTGGATTCGGGTTCGGGTTAGGGTTCAGGGTTCGGGTTTGGGGTTTGGAGTTCAGGGTTTGGGGTTCCGGGTTCGCGGTTCTCGTTTGGGGTTTGGGGTTCCGATTAGGGGTTCAAGGTTCAGCTTAGGGGTTTGGGGTTTGGGGATCAGGTTATGGGTTCTCGGTTCAGATTAGGGGTTTGCAGTTGGGGTTTGGGGTTTGAGGATCGGGTTAAGGGTTTGGGGTTTGGGGCTCGCGGTTTGAGTTTGGGGCTTGGGTTTGGGTTTGGGGATCAGGTTAGGGGTTCTCGGATTGGTTTAGAGGTTCGCAGTTGGGGTTTGGGGTTTGAGGTTAGGGTTAGGGGTTTGGGGTTTTGAGGTTCACGGTTGGGGTTGGGGATTTGGGATTCGGTTAGGGGTTTGGGGTTCGCGGTTTGGGTTTGGGGTTTGGGTTAGGGGTTCGCGGTTAGGATTTGGGGTTTTGGGGTTCGGGGTAGGGATTCTCGGTTCGGGTTAGGGGTTGGCAGTTTAGGTTAAGGCTTAGGGGTTTGGGGTTTGGAGTTTGGGATTTGGGTGAGGGGTTCGCGGTTTGGGGTTCCAGTTATGGGTTTGGGGTTTGGGTTGAGGGTTGGGGGTTGGGGATTAGGGGTTCGGTTTCTGGGTTGACGGTTTGGGTTAGGGATTAGGGGTTTAGGATTTGGGTTTGGGGTTTGGGATTCGGGTTTGAGGTTCCGATTAGGGGTTGAGTATGTGAGGTTTGTGGTTCGGGGGTCGAGATTTGAGGTTTTGGGGTTTGGGGTTCAGGGATTGGGTTCATGGTTTGGGGTTGGGGGTGTGAGGTGCAGTTTCGAGTTTTGCTGTTCGGGTTAGGAATTAGGGGTTGGCAGTTCGGGGGTTCGGCTTAGAGGTTTGGGGGTGTGCGGTTTTGGATTTGAGGTTTGGGGTTCCGGTTAGGGGTTTGGGTTTGGGTTCGGGTTAGCAGTTTGGAGTTTGGGTTTGGGGGTTGGGGTTTCGGGGTTTAGGGTTCGGTTTTGGTGTTTGCGGTTTGGGATTGGGGTTTGGGATTTGGGGGTTCAGGTTAGGGGTTTGCGATTCGGGTTAGGGTTTGGGGTTCGGGTTCGGGGGTGTGGGGTGGGGGTACAGGTTAGGGGTTTGGGTTCAGGGTTTGGGGTTCGGTTTAGGGGTGTGCGGTTTGGGTTTGGGTTTGGGTTCGGGCTAGTGGTTTGGGGTTCGGGTTGGGTTCTGGATTGGGGTTCGGAGTTATGGATTCGGGGTTTGGGCTACGTGTTTCAGGATTTGCGGTTCGGGGCTTGAGGGTCGGGGTTTGGGTTTGGGGTTTAGGGCTCGGGTTAGGGGTTTGGGTTAGGGTTAGGGGTTCACGGTACGGGTTAGGTGTTTGGGGTTCGGAGTTTGGGGATTGGGTTAGGGGTTTTGAGTTCGGGTAAGGGGTTTGGAGTTCCCTGTTCAGGGTTTGGGGTTTGCGGTTGGGATAGGGGTTCAGATTCAGGATATGGGGTTTGGGGTTCGGGTTCCATGTTTGGGTATGTGGTTCGGGGTTTGGGGTATGTGGTTCATTGTTTGGGGTTTGAAAAGCCCTCCTTGCAGGGAGCTAGGTGCGCCTCCAGTACGGCAGAGCTCTGGCTCTGCTCAGAGCCCCGATCTGGCAGAGTTCCCGTCGCGAGGCTGCTCTGCCATGGGCGAGCCTTGCCCAGACTTACCTTGCTTTTAGGCTCCCTCCCTAGGAAGGAGCAGGCTGTGTGAGGCTGGGAGACGCCACTGGCGCCTTCCTGGCTTCAGCTCTTCCCCTGCCTTGCCTTTGCACTTAGGTCCCAAGCGTCCTTGAGGAGGGCTCAGGGGCTGGTGGGTTGCACACTACCAAGGGCTCCAGAAGTGAGAGTTCTGTAGGAGGGATCGAAAGGCAACAGCAGGGCTCCTTCAGCGGTTGCTTGGCCGCCCAGACTCAGCGCCACACGGAGAGCACCAGGTTCCAAGGGCCCCTGGCTGGGTTTTGCAGCCCCGAACACCCAGAGGCTGACTCCGTGGGTGCCTAGAAAGTGTGTGACAGACGTAGGTTCCCCTGCACTCTCCTCCCCAGTCAGAGACATGTGCAGGTGGTTGGGCCTGATCCTGCCTGTCTGGGTTCCTGCCCACAGCCCCAACTCAGGGGAAGCAGCCCCTGAGGCAAGACCTGCTGGAGGAGCCCTGCGCCCCCGCCTGATAGGCGAGTGGCACAGCCAGCAGGGAAGCGAGCCTCCTCGGGGGAAGAGGAGGCAGCCCAGTCCCCGTCAAGCTGAAAGCCCTGCTTACACGGAAGCTAAGTGCGACTCCAGTACGGCAGATCTCTAGCTCTGTTCAGAGGCCCGATCTGGCCAGAGTTCCTGGCGCCAAGATGCTCTGCCATAGGCGAGCCTTGCGCAGACTTGCCTTGCTTTTAGGCTCCCTCCCCAGGAAGGAGCAGGCTGTGTGAGGCTGGGAGACGCCACTGGCGCCTTCCTGGCTTCAGCTCTGACCCCTGCCTTGCCTTTGCACTTAGGTCCCAAGCGTCCTTGAGGAGGGCTTAGGGGCTGGTGGGTTGCACACTGCCAAGGGCTCCAGCAGTGAGAAGCTCTGTCAGAGGGAAGCGAAGGGCAACAGCAGGGCTCCTTCAGCGGTTCTAGGCCGCCCAGACAACAGCGCCGCACGGAGAGCACCCAGGTTCCAAGGGCCCTGGCTGGGTTTTTGCATCCCCACACTCCCAGGAGGCTGACTTCCGTGGGTGCCTAGAAAGTGTGTGAGAGACGTAGGTTCCCTAGCACTCTCCTCCCCAGCAGAGACATGTGCAGGTGTTTGGGGCCTGATCCTGCGTGTCTGGGTTCCTGCCCACAGCCCTCAACTCAGGGGAAGCAGCCCCTGAGGCAAGACCTGGCTGGAGAGGAGCCCTGCGCACCCCGCCTGATTAGGGCGAGATGCACAGCCAGCAGGAAGCGAGCCTCCTCGGGGGAAGAGGAGGCAGCCCAGCCCCGTCAAGTTGAAAGCCCTGCTTGCACGGAGCTAAGTGCGCCTCCAGTACGGCAGAGCTCTAGCTCTGCTCAGAGCCCCGATCTGGCAGAGTTCCTGGCGCGAGGCTGCTCTGCCGGGGGCTAGCCTTGCCCAGACTTGCCTTGCTTTTAGGCTGCCTCCCCAGGAAGGAGCAGGCAGCAGGAGCCTGGGAGACGCCACTGGCGCCTTCCTTGCCTCAGCTCCAATCCTGCCTTGCCTTTGCACTTAGGTCCCAGTCCTCCTTAAGGAGGGCTTAGGGGCTGGTGGGTTGCACACTGCCAAGGGCTCCAGCAGTGAGAGCTCTGTCAGAGGGAAGGGAAGGGCAACTGCAGGGCTCCTCCAGCGGTTGCTTGGCCGCCCAGATTCAGCGCCGCACGGAGAGCACCAGGCTCCCAGGGCCCCTGGCTGGGGTTTTCAGCCCCGCACACACGGAGGCTGATTCCTTGGGTGCCCAGAAAGTGTATGACAGACGTAGGTTCCCTAGCACTCTCCTCCCCAGCAGAGACATGTGCAGGTGTTTGGGGCCTGATCCTGCGTGTCTGGGTTCCTGCCCACAGCCCCAACTCAGGGGAAGCAGCCCCTGAGGCAAGACCTGCTGGAGGAGCCCTGCGCCCCGCCTGATAGGCGAGTGCACAGCCAGCAGGGAAGCGAGCCTCCTCGGGGAAGAGGAGGCAGCAAGCCCCGTCAAGCTGAAATCCCTGCTTACACGAAGCTAAGTGCGCCTCCAGTACGGCAGAGCTCTAGCTCTGCTCAGAGCCCGATCTGGCAGAGTTCCTGGCGCCAGGCTGCTCTGGGCTAGCCTTTTGCTCGAGCCCCGATCTGGCAGAGTTTCTGGCG
>NW_017216237.1:0-13322 GCF_001704415.2 Capra hircus
AACCCCTATCCCAACCCCAAACCCTGAACAGGGAACTCCAAACCCCTTACCCGAACTCAAAACCCCTAACCCAATCCCCAAACTCCGAACCCCAAACACCTAACCCGTACCGTGAACCCCTAACCCTAACCCAAACCCCTAACCCGAGCCCTAAACCCCAAACCCAAACCCCGACCCTCAAGCCCCGAACCGCAAATCCTGAAACACGTAGCCCAAACCCGAATCCATAACTCCGAACCCCAATCCAGAACCCAACCCCGAACCCCAAACCACTAGCCCGAACCCCAAACCCAAACCCAAACCGCACACCCCTAAACCGAACCCCAAACCCTGAACCCAAACCCCTAACCTGTACCCCCACCCCACACCCCGAACCCGAACCCCAAACCCCTAACCCGAATCGCAAACCCCTAACCTGAACCCCAAATCCCAAACCCCAATCCCAAACCGCAAACACCAAAACCGAACCCTAAACCCCGAAACCCCAACCCCCAAACCAAACTCCAAACTGCTAACCCGAACCCCAAACCCCAAACCCCTAACCGGAACCCCAAACCTCAAATCCAAAACCGCACACCCCAAACCTCTAAGCCGAACCCCGAACTGCCAACCCCTAATTCCTAACCCGAACAGCAAAACTCGAAACTGCACCTCACACCCCCAACCCCAAACCATGAACCCAATCCCCTGAACCCCAAACCCCAAACCTCAAATCTCGACCCCCGAACCACAAACCTCAACATACTCAACCCCTAATCGGAACCTCAAACCCGAATCCCCAAACCCCAAACCCAAATCCTAAACCCCTAATCCCTAACCCCAAACCCGTCAACCCAGAAACCGAACCCCCTAATCCCCAACCCCCAACCCTCAACCCCAAACCCCAAACCCATAAACTGGAACCCCAAACCGCGAACCCCTCACCCAAATCCCAAACTCCAAACCCCAAACCCCTAACCCGAATCCCAAATCCCCAACCCCAACCGTGAACCTCAAACCCCCAAACCCCTAACCCTAACCTCAAACCCCAAACCCCAACTGCGAACCTCTAAACCAATCCGAGAACCCCTAACCTGATCCCCAAACCCCAAACCCAAGCCCCAAACTCAAACCGCGAGCCCCAAACCCCAAACCCTTAACCCGATCCTCAAACCCCAAACCCCAACTGCAAACCCCTAATCTGAACCGAGAACCCATAACCTGATCCCCAAACCCCAAACCCCTAAGCTGAACCTTGAACCCCTAATCGGAACCCCAAACCCCAAACGAGAACCGCGAACCCGGAACCCCAAACCCTGAACTCCAAACCCCAAACCCGAACCCTGAACCCTAACCCGAACCCGAATCCAAACCCTAAGAAGGGAGGGGATTCCCGTAACCCGAACTCTGAACCTGAACCCTAACAAGTTGAGGGGATGCCGGCACCCTAACCCTAACCCTAACCCTAACAATAAAACTCTAAAAGAAAAAGAAACTTTTCTGGCCTAAGCCCCGCCCCTTGCGGTCCCCCATCCGCTCAAAGCAAAAAAGGCAAGCCCGGACTGGAACTTCTGACCCACAAAGCCAGATTGCATGTTTACTCGGCCGTCAGCCTAACCGCTATGCTAACAAAGCCCCCCGGGTTTCATGCTGCTCCCAGGCACTCTTCAAGCCTCGGCCCGCCAGGGCAGGCTAATAAAGAACTATGGGCCCCATTAGCGCTCACTTTAAGCCCTAACCGTAACCTGAACCCTGACCCTGACCTGAACCCTAACCCAAACCCGAACTCTAAGAAGAGGGGGGTTCCCCGAATTCTAACCCTAACCCCGAACCCGAACCCGAGCGAGTTGGGGGGTTGCCCGAACCCTAACCCTAAGCTTCACAATAAACCTCTAAAATCAAAAGAAACTTTTCTGGTCTAAGCCCCGCCTCTTGTGGTCCCCCGCCCCCTAAAAGGGAAAGAGTTAAACCCGGGACTTGAACTCCTGACCTACAGACCCTAGTCTGCCTGACTTACCAGCCTGCCTAACCGCTATGCTACAGAGGCTTGCTGTTTCAGGCAGCGCTCCCGGGCCCTCTTCAAGCCTCTGCGCGCCAGGGTCTGGCTCTATAGAATATCATGGCTGTCCTAGGTCATCTTTGCTTCTTATCCCTAAATCATAGACAGATGAGCTGAGAAAAAGCTTGGGTTGTCTCGGTGGGGTGGATCTGCTTGTCCTTGTGTTTCCCCTGGAGGCAGTCGCGGTCCCGCGGGCCTGGCCTGGCAGGGGGCGTGGGGGCGGGGCGCACCGTGCGCGCGTCGGGGGCGGGGCGAGCCTGGGCGGCTGGTCAGGGGCGCGGCTCACGGGAGCGGGTCTGGGGCGGGGTGAACATGGCGGCGCCTCGGGGCCAGGGGTCCCCAGTTGTGCTCTCAGGGCTCGCCATTGCAGCTGGGACTGCTCGTTTCGTGGGCTCCTGGGTCCCCGTCGATTGGCATCCAGCGAGCAGAGCGCAGGGCTGTGGACCACAGGTAAGGGAACTCGGACTCGGCGGAGCAGGGAACCATGTCTTCTGCCCTTTGTTTGCAGTCTCGGAGCCGACTGAAATGGCGATCGCAGAAAAGCCTCGCCTTTGGGGCCGAGGGTTTTACCGCTTCACCCCTTTGCATACAGCTCAGACCCGCGCGCTTTTCCCAAGCAGCCGAGTGGTATTGCTTCCTACAGGCCTGGAGAGGATAACAGGCAGGAAGGCCAGGGGTCTCCAGACAGAGAAAATAAACTGCAAGTGTCAGACGTTTTTTTCTCTCTCTTAAGAGGCAGGAGGAGACCAAAGAGGGCTGCGGTTTTTTTTTCTCCATCTTGATACAAATGTAAAAGAAGGTTTCTCTGAAAATTCTGTGTTGCCATGACAACTCCTGGCTCCACCTGAATTTAACTTTTCTCAAACCTTGAACTAAGCAATGCATTGTTCTTATGGAAATGTTTGTCTTAAGGTATGTTAATGTCTTCAGGTCAGTTCCCCCTAAGGGCTCAGAAACGACTCGACAAACCGGTTTGTCTTACTCATACCTGGTTCTCTTAACCTCTGTGAATGAAACTATATATTTGCTTGGAAATCTGCCTTTCTTCAAGATTCATGTCCATCATTTTCTGGCCTGGGATGACTCATCTGCTGCCAATGTGATCTCAATGCATGCTGTGGGTGAGGGGCCTGGTGCCATTCTCTGAGACATTGTCTTTCTTTCCTTAGCAGACTGCTAGTGGCTGTATAACATCTGGCTAAAGACTAGCAGGGGGTACTCTTTCTTCCCCCTTTGAATGTCTACGTCAGCAGCTCTCTCGATCTCTTTTCTACTTGAATCAAACTTTTTCACAGAAAACCTCTGAGCCATCAAGCTTCGTCACTTGCCCTGGATTGAATTCTCCTCTGGAGGCCAAGAATGCTGGCATCTTTTGTGGTTTAGCAGCCACCTTTCAGCCTTTTGTAATTCATATTGAATCTTCATTTCAGATGGCAGATGCATTCCACGGTATTGCCAACTGAAGTCTTGTCATCGCTATGGAGTCTCTGTCCATGGCTTGAGGGTATTTTTCAGCAATCATGTATCATTTCCAGTGTGCCAGTCTTGTCATCCTCATTCCATCCATAGCAAAGTCTTTTATTAATGTTGACATGATTGAAGGGGAATTGTTTGTTTCAATTCCCTTTCAGATTGTTATTTGCTGGTGTATACAGATAACACTGTGTCGTCATTCATTTGTATCCGTTTGGACAGCTTGATAGTTGTCTTTAGTTTCTTTAATTTCTCATAATTGAAGATGACCCTGGCTCATATATTTACAGTCGCACCCCTAGTCTCAGTCATTTCTTCAAAGAACTGTCCTTTTTTGAACATGACATTATTTTTGACTGTGCTGGGTCTTTATTGCTCCTTTGTCTAGTTGTAGTGAGCAGAGGCTACCTTCTAGTTGCTGTGCCATGGCTTCTCATTGCAGTGCTTTCTCTGTGTGCAGAACTTGGGCTCTGGAGCATGCAAACGTCAAGAGTTGTTCAAGGGCTTCATTGCCCCTGGGCGTGTGGAATCTTCTACACAGGAATTGAACCCGTGTTCCCTGCATCGGTAGGCAGCTTCTTTACCACCAGGCCATCGGAGATGTTTCCTGTTCCCTTTTATTAGAGAATGATATTTAAAACATACATGTAGGAGCTCAATATGCTCAGCTGACAATACATGGAGATATATCTCCATGTATTCCAGCTCACCTTTGAACATATTCAGTTAAAGGTAATTTGTGATGATGTCTCCAACCTGATCCACCACGACATGGACATTGTAACGTTTCCTTTTGTTTATCTGGAACTTTGCCTTCCAATGGTAAGATACCTGGCTTCCACCGCTTGTCATACACAGAATTCAGTGCTTGTCCCACGTGGTTACTGAAAAAAAAAAAAACTGTCAGATTGTCTTTCAAAGGGGGCTCTGCGTGCATCGCACCAGTATCTTGAGTATGTTTTTGTATGATAGTTTACTATCAGTATACCCTCAGTGGCCAGGTGTCTATTTCAGTCGTTACCAATTATGAATGGGCTTGTTTGCTCTAGTGTTCTTGGACAATTCGAGTACAGTTTCTTTGTCAGATGTGCATTTGTTTAGGAAAAGAGTTGTTATTGATTGTTGGCTGTGTTGCATCTTTGTGTGTGGGCTTTTCTCTAGTTTTGGTGAGCATGGGCCATAACGAGTGGTTTGCAGGCTTCTCACTGCAGTGTGTCCTCTTGTTGAGGGGCACAGGCTCACGGGCTTCAGTGGCTGCGGCATGTGAACTCGGCATCGTGGCTTCCAGGATCTAGAGCACAGGCTCGGCAGTTGTGGCACACGGGCTCCATAGGATGTGGCATCTTCCCATCCTAGGGATCGCACATGCATCTCCAGCACTGGCAGGTGGATTCTTGACTATGGAACCACCAGGGCATATTTGAGATTCTAGTTTTCCACACACGTATCTAGTGAAAGAGGCCAGGATCAAGAGGCATGGCAGCTGGGAATCCTCAGCCACAGCTCTGGTGTGCTATCCAAAGCTCTGGGGCCTTTGGTGAGCAGCTCAGCTTCCCTGGGACTGTTTCCTCCCGTCAGAAATGCCCTGCTTTTGGACTGTAGCCCACCAAGCTCCTCTGTCCCTAGGATTTCTGAGACCAGAGTACTGCAGGTGGTGCCATTTCCTTCTCTGCTGCTGCTGCCACGTCGCTTCAGTCGTGCCTGACTCTGCGCGACCCCATAGACAGCAGCCTACCAGGCTCCTCTGTCCCTGGGATTCTCCAGGCAAGAACACTGGAGTGGGTTGCCATGTCCTCCTCCAGTACATGAAAGTGAAAAGTGAAAGTGAAGTCACTCAGTGAAGTCGTGTCCGACTCTTAGTGACCCCGGGGTTGCAGCCTACCAGGCTCCTCTGTCCGTGGGATTCTCCAGGCAATGGTACTGGAGCGGGCTGCCATTGCCTTGTCTGATTTCCTTCTCTGCAAGATAGCGTTTTGAAGCTCTTTTCTCCTGGATATTGCTTTTGATGAAGGAAGGGGGTTCCCTTCCAGGGCTTGAGAGTGAGTTCTTGTCTGACACTGGGCAATGAGTTGTCTGAGGAGAGGAGTGCTGTCCAAGCGAGAGGCTTCATTGGGAAGGGCTGCCGGGGTGGAGGGCAGGAGGGTGAGGGAAACGGAGAGAACCACTCTGTCACGTGGCTCGACACTCTCAGGTTTTATGGTCATCGGGTTCATTTCTGGTTTGTCTCTTGCCAGGCATTCTGAATTGGGATCCTTCTTGGGGGCACACGCATCACTCAGCCGAGATGGATTCCAGCGAAGTGCATCCTGGGAGGTTGGTAGGACCTCTGAACTGGAGCCTCCCATCTCCTGACCTCTCCAGAATTCTGGTTGGTGGTAGCTTGTTCGTTCCTTGTTCCTTCCCAGGACCTCCTGTTGTGAGATGACTCCTGCAAGTGTTTTCTTTTCTCTGTTGCCTGGCCAGGGTGGGTGGTCCGTGGTTCATTTAGCAGTTTCTTTTTGGTTCTCTCGAGTAAGGTCCTCCACAGGGTAAATGTATGAAATGATAAAAGGCAATGTGTTAACTCATTTGTATTCATAATTGGGTAAGTTGGCTTGTTTTGTGTATGTTAGACCTGATCACCAGACCGAAGGTCATGTAGAACGTTTGTAGTTTTCTAAAATTTCAATAGTTTTTAAAATGGAGTTACCTTGTTGCAAAGTTTGTGTGTATGTTCATATTTTTTTAAACAGTTATTTCTTTTTAGTTGATTGATCATTGCTTTACAATATTGGTTTGATTTGTCATACATCCACATGAATTGACCATAGGTGTACCTATGTCCTCTTGCTCTGGAATCTCCCTCCCACCTCGCACGCATTCCCACCTCTCTAGGTTACTACTGAGCCCCAGTTTGAGTTCCCTGAATCATACAGCAAATTCCCATTGGTTGTCTATTTACAAAGGTTGGTGTACCTGCATCCATGCTGCTCTCTCCATTCATCTCACCCTCTCCCTCTTGTTCCCCACCCTCGTCTGTAAGTCTGTTCTCTATGTCTGCACCTCCATTGCTGCTCTGTGAACAGACTCGTCAGTACCATCCTTCTAGATTCCATGTTTTTCTCTCTTTGACTGACTTCCCTCCCCTTTATTAGAACAAACTCACATGTGTTCCTTTTTATGGCTGCATTCCATACAGGCTCTGATTGTTCCTTAGCCATGTTTTGCGGAGGGTCATGGAGCTATTCTGCTCCATTTCAGTTTGGGCTTCCAGTCTGAGTGCTCGCAGCAGAGCTGCTTCTGGGTGAGCCCTCTGAGGTCTGTGAGCGCCGGGCTGCCCGCTCTTCTCCTGTGGCCCGCAGGGGGGGCGCCAAAGCCCCCTCTGACCCGCGGGCGCAGGACGCTTTGCCTTTAGGCTCTGCCCCGTGAGCAGCTGGCGGGAGCTTTGTCTCCTCAGGACCATCAGGGCTCAGGCTTCTGGATAACAGGGCTGCATCCAGGCTGAGAGGAGCAGGGTTGCCTCAGTGCCCACCAGCAGGGAGGCGCTGCAAGAGCGAAAAATGAGGACGGAGTAGACGTTTCCTGTGTCCAGCTGAGGGCTGACTGGAGGTCCATCTCGGAGGACTCAGGGGGAAAGAGCTCCGTGTGCAAAGCGGTGGGTTTTCAGTTCGATTTGCGTTAGATGATGTAGAGGATGAACACTGATGTTCTTCCGTGTAGGTGGCCGTTTTCCTGTCACTGTTTCTTGAGAAGACTGTCCTTTCCTCTTCGCTCGTTCCTGGTTTGATTTTCAGGAACTGACCATGTACATGTGGGTTCGTTTCTGGGCTCTCTATTCTCTCCTGGAGTCCATGTGTCTGTGTTCCTGCCAGTTCCTCACTGTGGTGGTCACTACAGCTCCGTGATGTAGTTTGAAGAGGGTTAGGAAGATGCCTCCAGCTGTGTTCCTCTTTCTCAGAGTCTTTTTGGCCGTTTAAGGTCCTGGTCAACAGTAGCAGTCTAATATGAGGAATATTTCTATTTCTGTGAAAAATGCCATTGAATGTTATTTTGTGATTGCAGTCCGTGTATTTGTTGATGACTTTGGTTGGAATGGACCTTTTAATTCCTCATTGTTCCAGTGCATGAGCGTGGAATAGTTTTCTGTGTATTTGTGTTTTCTTTGGTTTCTTTATCAGTGCTTTCTAGTTTTCTGACTACTGGTCTTTTATGTTCTTGATTAAGTTTGTTGCTAGATGTTTTCTTTAAGTGGGAGTTTCTTAATTTTTTTTTTCTGATTGTTATGAGTGTCTAGAAATGCAAGTGATTTTTGGACTGTAAATGGTAGTCTATTATATGATTGTAAATTGATCCCAAATGATTCAGCTTTACTGAAAGTAGTCTAACAACATTTTGTGAAGTGATGTGGAACGTTTTATCTGTAACATCTGTTTCTCCTGCAGTAGGTCATCCAGAGGACCCAAGACATGGTGGTTACTAAGAGACTTCCCACAGTACTTCTTCATTCCACGTGGACTCCTTCAAGGGCAGTGAGCATCGCAGCTTCCCTTGAACTTCGTCTGGGTAAGTCTTGGCCTGTATCAGAAAGCTTCCTGCCTGTCTACTCTAAATTTCTTTTGTGGTATTGACATGGTTGTTTTGAAACCTAGTATACTTTCCAGTCATTTAAAATGTACAGAAAATGCCTAGCAATGGGAACAAGTGCTAGCATTTGCCACATCATCTAAAAGACTCTATGTGTTTTATGCAAAATGGGTACCTTCTGCAGAACCAGCACATAATCTCCAAAATCAGGAAATCATATGGTATCTACGTTATAATGTAATCCACCGCCCCACTTCCACTTTGCAATGTTCAAGTGTATGAATATATCTTTTGTTTCCATCTTCATCCTTTTTTCTTTATTTAGAGTGTTACTGAGATTTTCAGTTATTTGGACAAACTTGATGGATTGAAAGCAGACATGGTGAATAAGGGTTCTGGGTGGCCTTTTCTATGTGGATTTTTTTTTCACTGAAGATGGTTTGAATATTTATTCGTGTTGTAACATGTATGAATCCTGCATTCTTTCTCCCCCCATAGTAATGAAAAATCAATACTATGCCATTTACCATTTAGATATTTGTAAGCATACAGTCGTTGTAGCAGACAACCTTTTCTTGTTTTGCAAACCAGTTTAATAATGTGCACCTTGTGCGTGCTTTGGACAAACTCAGGAAACTGAGTCAGTGACTGAAATGGCCCAAGATATCACCTTAGATTCCATCTTCATCTGAAAACAAAACAGGCACTTCCTGGTGGTCCAGTGGCTGAGACTGGACACTCCCAAAGAAGGAGGCCCAGGTTCATTTCCTGATCCAAGAACTAGATCTCCCATGCCACAACAGAGAATTTGCATGCTGTAGCTAAATATCTGGCTTGCCTCAATGAAGGTTGACCTGGCGCAGCCAAATGAAAACAGAAACAAATATTTAAAAAAATACAACCAAAGGAAAGGAAGGGTATGGTGGCTGTGCAGATTTACGGCTTAGCTTTCCCTATCGATAGAAAAGAAAAAAGAGTTTCAAAAGACTGTGTCTCATCCTTCTATCTGGCATATAGAGAGGATTCCTTTGAAATGAGATTTCTCTGGTAAATGTGACTCACAGAAGAGCTGTCTTGAACTTGGGTTTCAGAGATGATCATGTGTCCTCTAAAAAAATAAAAGTTAATTGGGTCCAACTAATCCTCATGCTGAGGTGGTATATTTTGTGGTAGCATTTGCTCCCCTTCACTTTGCATGTATCCCCATTTGTTTACACTGTCATCTACTGAAGACATCCTGATATTTGAAAGTTTGTAGTGATTCCAAGTCGAGCTGTTGTATATAATCATGCGATCCTTTTTTGTCTGGACATGTTTTCAAAGCTGTTTAGTAAGTGCTGGACATGAAGGATTCAGGTCACAGGTGAGCCTTGTTTAGCTGTGGAAAAATCCAGCTATGTTTCTCTGTGGCTTGTGGGATCTTCTGGGGTAAGGGATCGAACTAGAGTGTCTTGCATTGTCAGGCAGATTCTTTACCACTGAGCCACCGGAGAAGCTGTGCCCTACCCCCTTTTCTTGAGTTGACTGGATCTAATAGGTGTGCAGTGCTACCTCACTGTTATTTTAGTTTGTCATTTCCTAATGCTATGTGGTTTTGAGTCTTTTTGATAGGCTTATTTACTATCTTTATATTTTTGTAGGCCAGGTGTTTAGGTGTATACATATTTTATGAGATTGTTCTAGATTTTTTGGTATATTTGGAGAACAATCCTTTATCAGATATCTATTTTATAAATATAGTTTCCTGTGGCTTGTGTTTAAGTTTTGTGAATAAGGTTTTTCACCGTTTCAATTTCTAATTTTTTAAAGTTGATGTTATATGTGTTTTCTATCCTTTTTTGGATAGCCTTTAGTGTGTTGTTGTTGTTGTTAAATTTTATAAGCAGAAGTGAGGTACCGTAGATACAGTTTTAAGCTAAGCTGAGGTGCCACAGATACAGTTTTGCCTTTTGTCTGTTGAGAAGTTTGAGTGAGTTTGGTGTACACTGTAACATTATGTCTACATTCATTTGACTGGATATAGCTTCCAGTTATTTGTCTAATTGGTTTTGGAGATATGATGGGAAGTCAGTTTTTCCAAGGGAAACTGAGGTCCATGAAACATGAACTCTTTTCGATCGGTCGGAATCACTTTCTGCTATTTTCTGACAGATTTGACTTGTTTGGATATCTCATATGAGCGGAATCACAGAACGTTTGTCTTTTTTTGGTCTGGTTTATTTCACTTAATCTAATGACCATAAGGTTTGTCCACATTGTCGCATTGTCAGAATTACTGACTTTGAAGGGCCGAATCAGATTCCATTGTGTGTATACCACAGTTTGTTTATGGAATTGGCTGCCATGGACACTTCGATTGCTTCTGTTTGTTTGCCAGTGTGAATCATGCTGTTGTGAGTATGACGGAAGGAGTATCCATTTTTTTCAGCCCCCTTTCCCAATCCTTTTGGGTACATAGCATGAATTGGAATCGAACTATGTATTTCTTCCACGTGTTCGTTTTGGAGTCATTTGTGTAATGTCTTGCAGAGTGGCAGCACCATTTAATGTACTTTTTTGTATGGTGGAATACCGTTCAAGCTTCTGAATATACCTTGCGTTGCATATTCAGTCTCCCACCAACGGACACTTGAATGAGTTCTAACTTTGAGCTATTGTGAATGTCACTATGAATATTTGTGTACCAGTTTTTGTTTGAATTATTAACAAATACATTACCATATATAAAAGAAGCCACAAGGACCTACTGTACAGTTTAGGAAACTATTAAATATCTTATGATGATGTATAATGCAAGAGAATCTCCAAAGGAATATATGAAAAGCACATAATAACCATGATATTTATTGTGCAACACTATGAGTTATCATAGCACTACTCAACGTGTATTTATACATGTCACTAAAATATTTACATCTGTAAGGATATTATAAAAAATTATATAAAAAATCAAGAATTCAAACAGAGAATAAATAAACTTCCTGTCATTGCTCGTCATCATTTATACACTCATACTACCTGTAACACTCATTGTATAAGTGCTGGACTAGCAATTGACATTCTTGTAAACCAAGAGATTGTGAAGGTGTAAGGAAATATAGCTTCTTGAATTCCTTAATGAAGGATTCTAGAACTCTATGTCCATGAAGTGAATGAAATTCCGTTTAGTGAGGCCACATTCTTACTAGAGTGATGAGCCTCCACCCCACCCAACGTTAGTTCACAATGAAATCCTGCAGTCCTCTGGCCTCAATGTCTGCTTCCTGCTACCGAGAAAGAAAAGATGAGGAAGTCCTGACAAAAACCGATGCTATTTTTCTTTTTCTGATTTGTATTTTATCGCAGGGCCTGGCCAAAAAGAGGGCCCAACCTGTTTTTAGAGTTCCATCCCAAGGGTTCCTCCGGCATGTTCCCTATGTTGACAAACTGCTGATTATTTTCAACAAAGGACAATGATCTGCACTTCACTATCTGTTGCTTGAGCTGGAATAGCAGGCATCCCTTGTAGTGCAGTCGTTCATGCGGAAAGTAGACATCCCTGAAGCAATAGTATAAGAGGAACACATTTATCATGTAGACATCGCATCCCATGCATTTGTAATAATTTTCAGTTATACCCATCATCATCGGAGGAACTGACTTGTCCCAGTAATAACGAGAGGACCCAGTAGAACGGTTCCTTGACTTATGAGTACTTCCTATGAGTACCCTTATGAGTCCTTCTTCCAATGTTGTTTCTCCTAGTTTGGTCATGAACAGTAGAAGCTGATGGCAGTGGTCCTTGAAATGTATGTCGATTCCCAGGTGGCGCAGTTGATAAAGAAATACTCTGCCTACCAGTGCAGGAGGTGGAAGTGATGTGGGTTTGATCCCTGGTTCAGGAAGATAACAATTCATACACATGTTTTCTGGGAACCAGTTTGATACTCATGAGTTTTTCTTCTGTATCCAGAAAAACAAATGCTGTTTCAAGGACACTGAAAGAACCCTGATTTCGAAAATCAGATCTGTATTGTGAACAATGCTTCGATATCCGTGAGTCGAAGCATAGTATATGCCTATCATCCTTGTATTTCCCTCAGTGAAATATGTTGAGGAAAACTCTTCATTCGTGGTCTAGAGTCACGAAGAAGCTAAATAGCATTCATCCTTTACGTTGACAACTGTGAATCTAAATCTCCTGTGAATCCTATGTGACAACCACACATACCAACATGAGTTATCAGTATTATATCGATATTTTTAGTCCTATTGTATGTCAACTAAAAAAATCAATATCTAATTGTACATGAAGTCAAGACATAAAGTCAGTGCAAATACAAAATGTTCCATCCTTTGAGAAAGGGAGAAAAACATCTCTGTGCTTAGCCTATCGCATTTTTATGGATTAGATCCTTAAGTAGTTTATTCACCACACCCTATGAATGATTCACAAGTCTTCAGAGAAGAAAGGGTCATTTCTCTTAAACAATGAGTAGTTCAACTCTTCTCAAAGCAAAGTCATAAGTGAGTCTAATTTTGCGTGAGCCCATGAAAACTCAGTGTTTTCATTATGCTTTGTGCTTATGATGGAGGAGGTCTGAGAAGGCGCTTCTGAAGGATTATTCATACCAGTCTTTCTCATATGTATGGAGTCTTTAAAGATCGAATCACCGAGGTGTTGCTTCTACACTTGTACTAGGCGAGCAGCAACATTCCCTTTCTCCCTAAGTGCAGTAGACGTCTGTCTTCTGTCCTCTGGAGTATGTATTGCTTGAGCTCACCACAGCCTAGTAGATGGAAATCGTCAGGATATTCTGGAAACCCTTTGGATTTCAGTCTGCTCAGGAGGTTACCACTGCTGCAAACCTCTGGATTTTACCACGCACTTTTAACAACCTCAGATGAAGGATACAAGTCAACACTCGTGACAGCCACGGGCTTCCATGGCCTATCCATGATTGTTGGCTTTGCTTTCATAATCATCCTGTTTCTTATACCAACTAAACTGTCACTGTATTTTTCATGACCATTTTATCTTTTGACGGTTTTTAGATCTATTATGGATTTTCCTATATATCTTCACTCATCGGTGAGGGTCTTCTGTTAGTAGTAGTTACGACAACTGACTTCCAGTCAGTTAGCTGTGGCAGAATAGAAAAAGAATGACCCACTGTATATTATTCGTATTATGTATCAATATATTATTCGTTTTATTGTTGGCAGACTTCCAAGTTTCCGAAATAAACTTTCAGAAAAATCACATCCT